>NW_017535830.1:182791-214010 GCF_001853355.1 Bactrocera latifrons | reverse complement strand
TGATCCGGGTGACGAGTAGAGTTGAAATCCGGATATCTGTCTGTCCGTCTGTCCGTCCGTCCGTGCAAGCTGTAACTTGAGTAAAAATTGAGATATCATGATGAAACTTGGTACTCGTATTTCTTGACTCCATAAGAAGGTTAAGTTCGAAGATGGGCAAAATCGGTTCACTGCCACGCCCACAAAATGGCGGAAACCGAAAAACTATAAAGTGTCATAACTAAGCCATAAATAAAGATATTGAAATGAAATTTGGCACAAAGGATCGCATTAGGGAGGGACATATTTGGACGTACTTTTTTTAGAGTAGGCGTGGCTCCGCCTATAGCTATGTCAACCAAACTCTATAAGGTCGTTTCCTTCAGACACTTCCATATACAGTTCAAAAATGGAAGAAATCGGATAATAACCACGTCCACCTCCCATACAAAGATTATGTTGAAAATCACTAAAAGTGCGTTAACCGACTAACCAAAAACGTCAGAAACACTAAATTTTACGAAAGAAATGTCAGAAGGAAGCTGCATCCAGGCTTTTTTTTAAATTAAAAATKGGCGTGGCGGCGCCCACTTATGGACCAAAAACCGTATCTCAGGAAGTACTCTACCGATTTCAATGAAATTCGGTATATAATATTTTCTTAACACCCTGATGACATGTACCAAATATGGGTGAAATCGGTTCACAACCACGCCTTAAATCTCGATTATTACTTTATCATGCGAGAGTATAAAATGTTCCGTGACACCTGAACTTAGCCCTTCCTTACTTGTTTTTTTATTTTATATATTTTTTCCGTGAGGGGGTGGAAAATGCCTTCTGCATCATCGGCGCTATCGTCACAGCAGCGGTATGTGCCACTTGCAGGTCACTAAAAACCCCCCCCCTCTAAGGAACCGTCGCCCACCCAGGAACCGCGCTTGCATTACTTCAGGGTTAGGCATGACGGCTGTTCGACTATTCCCAATCTGTGGAGGTACTTTGTGAAGTATCCGTGACCGGATAATAGCTGGGTTGTGTAAAAATCGAAAATCGAAATTTTTTATTAGCCTGGCCGTCCATCTGCCGCGACTTTCATTCTCCCATCTTTGTTGCCATGTTGCTATTGTACCTTTCCTTATTTGTTGTACTGCATTCTTGCTATTATCGGCTGATTTTTTTAGCTCCCACAGCTTTTTCCTTTCATATGCTAGAAGGTCAATTGGGGCATTACCGCTTGTCGGATAGGCTGATGCGACTCTGAGGGCTGCGGTGCGGTGCACCCTGGCCATTATCTTACGCCGGTTTTCCTTTTTAAGCGCGTCTGCCCAGATCTCGGCTCCGTATAGTAAGATGCTGATTGTCGCCGACATTAGGAGCTTTCCCTTTTCTTGGCTGGGGCCTCCTATGTTGGCCATTAATCGGCTCAGCTGAGAAGTGATCTTCGCTGCCTTTCCTGCGGCGTGCTGGATTTGTACCCAGAAGGTTAGTCTGGGGTCCAGTCTTACGCCTATGTAGTTTACAGCTCTCCGTGTCTTAAGAATATCCGTAGTTGTGTGCATGCTTATCTCGAGAGGTATGTGCTTGTTTGTTAGCAGTAGTAGCTCTGTTTTCTCCGTAGCGAGCTGGAGGTTTTGTGTGTCGAGCCATGTTTGCGTCCGTATCATGACCTGATTCAGCTTTCTTCGCACTTCTTCTGTATCCCTTGCTGTGATTACTGCCGCATTGTCGTCCGCGTAGCCAATTAAGTATGATTCCTCTGGCATTACTAGTTTTAATATAGCGTTGTATTATAGTGCTGCTCCTGACGTAACCGCTATCTAACGTGGCCCTTCTTTAGTTTCATATAGCAATTTTCTGTTGCTAAGGTAGCTCCGCACCACAACCCTGAGGTAGTCAGGTATCTTGAAGCTTTTTTCAAGAGCGTCGGTCATGTCCACCCATCTAGAACTGCTGAAGGCGTTTCGGACATCTAGAGTCGCCAGTAACACTATTCATTTATATTTATGCCATCTACGCTGCTCTGCTTCTACCGTTTCTATGACGCACTTTATGGCTCCTATAGTTGATCTGCCGGCCCTGAAGCCGTGTTGTCTAGGAGACAGTCCTCCAGCTTCGTTAGTAGCCGCTTCGAGTTTGGGTTTTATTAGGCTTTCGTATAGCTTTCGCGCTGTATCAAGCAAGCATAGTGGACGGTATGCTGATGGCAGATTGGGGTCTATTTTTCCCTTACTGATTAACACCAGCCATTGCTTTTTCCATGGTTCAGGGAATATTCCGGTTTCGAGGCAGGCGTTATACATGTTCAGTAGTACTGCCGGGCGCTCTGCTGTGATTATTTTGAGGATATCTGCTGGGATCCCGTCCGGGCCGGGTGATGTGTTGGCCTTGAGCTTGCCAGTGGCTAGCTGCAGCTCTTCCAGTGGGAACTGGGGAATTTGCGCAGATCTTAGTGTTTGTTCTGGATCCCTAGCCCTGCTTTCGTGTGTGGGGAATAGTGCGTTCACGATGTGATCCATTTTTACAGCGGTTAAGGTGGCTTTGCTCGAGCGCCGAGCTTCTTCATAACTACTTTATATCCAAGTCCCCAGGGATTTCTGTTTATATTCTCGCGTAGTTCCTCCCATTTTTTCTTTTTTCTGTCGTCGATGGCGTGCTTCAGCTCCTTTTTTGCTGCTTTGTATTGCTCGGCTTCTTCGGCTGCGTTTCCTCTACGCCGGGATCTCGTGTAGGATCTGCGGAGGCGGAGCCATGTGCGTCTGAGTTGGGCGATATTTTCAGTCCACCAATAGACTGCTGTCTTGTGTTTGCTGTGGGATGCCTTAGGCATCGATACAGGCTCTTGCTATATTAAGCATTGTGTGCTCGACAATTTTTCTTGCATTTTCTGGGTAGCTGCTAGATGGGTTTTGTTCGTCTATTGCGGAGATCAATTTCGAAGTATTTAGCTTCGAGATGTTCCACCTCCACGTTGCAGTCTTTTTCCTGCACTGGTTAGCGTTTGTTCCAATGTCGACAGTGAAGGAAATGTACTGGTGATCGCTGCCAGTATAATCCTCCAGGACTTTCCATTCCTAATATTGAGCCTGCCAAGCGTTCCGATGATAAAGTAATGTCTGGTGTAGTTACCTCGCATCCCGGTCTTCTAAACGTGGTTGCATTTCTCGTATTGAGCACTATTAGGCTTAAGCGCGCAGCCATTTCTACAATGCGCTTTCCTCTCGAATCCGTGTTTGGCATACCCCACTATACGGCTTGGGAATTTAGGTCTCCGGCGATAATTAATTGACCTTCTATAGACATGGCTGTGTCCTCAATATTGTCGAGCTTTTCTTGGAATTCCTGTATGCTATAGCTTGGCGTCAAGTAGCAGCTAATTACTGTAAAAAGATCGCATTTGGCCCAGACGAAACTATTGCCGTTCCCTTTGTCTACAGTGATGGCGTTACTCCCTGGTGGTAGCCATATAGCGGCGGTGAAGCTGCTATCTTCCAGCCAGGTGCCTCTCTCTTTGTATGTAAATAAGAAAAATTGTCGCATTTAGGACAAAAAGCAACGCGAAAATAATCAAGAGCTGTCATGTCATCCAAATAACAAAGGTTTGATGTGGTTTGTGAGCCGGTGAAATCATCAGTCCATATTTCTTAAAAATGAAGCCGATGAGAACGTAACCGTCAATGGCGACCGTTATGCGTCATGATAACCCAATATTTGATTTGGTTTCAACCGGACGGCACCATTTCCCACACGTCGCATCAATCAATAGATTTATTAAGGGAACTCTGCGGCGGAAAGATAATTTCAGATTTTGGCCCGTTCGACTGGCCACAAACATCGTGTTACATCAACCCATTAAACTTTCCCCTGTGACGATGTAAAGTCTAAAGTCTAAATTTATGCGGACATTCTCCTGTCATAAGCCAGTTACCAGTCGAAATGCTCAAACAAGTAATCAAAAATTGGAATCAATGAATGGACCATCTGAGACATATCCACGGCCAACATTTGAACGAGATAATTTGGAAAAAACAATTGGCAAAGAATATTCTCTCGAATGATAAATAGAACATTCTCTATTTAATTTGATGTTTCTGCATTTTTTCTTTAAAAAGTTACTATGTGCATAATTTAGCTCTCAGTTCTGGGTACGGCGGTACGTGATAATAATATCTTATTTCATATTATTATTTTGCGTGTGTGTATGTATTTCTAAAGAGCTGTAGGGCTTATGCATATATGCAAAAAAGAAAGTAGTTATACTTTCATATCCCTTCACTGCTTCTGCTCCTCTAGCTTGACAGTTTTAAGTTTGCAGTAGTGTAAAATCGACATTCACCCAGCACGTGTAGCCTATTATATGCACGTATAGCATGAGCATATAAGCTTCATATGAACTTAGGTATATAAACACTTGCACTGCATAAAGAGCGGTAAATGCTGCGGGCTTTCAAGATTTTTACTCCATTTTTATGAATTACACACTTATTTGCATAAAATTGTTTTTTTTTTTTTTACACACTCTGTCTGCCAGCGAAAATCCTAACAGCGGGAAAGTCACAGATCCTTGATGAAAGTTTAAATTGAATTTGCTCTTGTTTTTATTCTATTTTAAGTTTTTATTTTTAATTTACATTTATTTTAATCTTATTTTTTTCTCTTTTGCATTTTTAAACTTTAAAAGTAAAATCTAAATCTTTTAGTATTCGATGTTTGGGGGTATTAACGAAATTTGCACACTCATGCCCACACTCAATCGTTAAATTTTTTATTTAAATTATTGAAATAAACATCAGCAGATTTTAGCATGAAGCTATTGCACGTGTGTGAGCTTAACAATGCCTGCATACATATACAATATTAATAAGCGCATAAAAATTATATTTTTATGTAAACCAAAGCTAATTCAATGCTACACAACTGGCTTATGGCCATTAATCTGTGATGAGAATTATATGCTGGAGCTTGAATAAGCAAACACGAGCTTTTTAAAATAAACTACAGGTTATGTTCACGTATACACCCTGCAGGAAAGTTAAATTCCATTAAAAAAAAACTCGCTAGTCTCCTAACTGTGACTAAAATTTCACCAACTAATTTTCGTTTCACAAAACTAACCATCGCATATTCAGAAAGTTGGCTTTTCAAATTTTAAAAACTGCCGCGACAAAATTCTTATTCTCAGAAGCTTTTTTTATTTTTATTGAAAAAAAAATCCAAATTTCAAATCACTATGTTCAATTGTTTGGTGAAATATTAGTTGGAATGAAAAAACAGAAATTCTTGCGTTAAATGTATGGGAAGCTACAAAACAAAAAAAAAAAAAAAAAAAAAAAAAAAAAAAAAAAAAAAAAAAAAAAAAAAAAAAAAAAAAAAAAAAAAAAAAAAAAAAAAAACACGCGACCCCTTAGAGTTAAGCTACAGCGCCTGGCTTGTGGGATAATTTTTTGTTTGCCAACCACTAACATTTTAATTCAAATAAAAAATTTTAAGCACCCTAACATATACATCCTTCTTCTTAAATTAATATTGAAGTATTGCATATAAGATATATAAAATTAGGTAATCGGTATTGTTGGTAGCAGACGAAATAAGTTGTACAGTAAATATTAGTTTAGATATCGACTATAACGCCATAAAAGGAGTACATATTTAATAAATTTAAAATTTTCAGGATTATTTTTCAGCAAAATCTGAAAACTCATAAAAGATTTTGTGAAGAAGGAATTTCAATTTCAATATACAATTATTTTCAATTATGGCTGTGTCACTTCGTAGAAAACGCTGGAAATATGTATACCATATGATTTCATCTTTAACGGGGTATTCTAGTGTAGAAATTTGAAAAAATCGAAACATTTTTGTGTTTCATAATTCGATAGGTTTGATATTCAAAGATATCTCCCCAAAAGGATTTTTCAAAACTCAAATTATTTTCAAAGTTATAGCCATTTTAGTGACGTAGCAACTAGACCGGTTGAGCGAACATATATCTATCTATTACGCTGCCCGAAACTTAATGTAAAACTTTAAACGCGTTTTTCTCAAAACTCTTTTTTTTTTTTTTTGATGCGGTAGCCACAATATCCCAAGTTCTATGCAGTCGATTTATTTGAAATTTGGCATGAATATTCTTTAAATATATCTCTATCACTAGAAGCAACAAAAAATATAAATTTTAAATTTATAATATTTAAAAAAAAAAAGACAAAATTGAAGAATTAGTGAAAAAACCGATTTTTTTTTTTTTTTTTGTGAGTAGCCGCCATTTTATGAAAATTTTCTGCTTCATGACATAGCTACATTCGTACTCATTAAGAGTCTGTTATTGTTTTATTTTTCAGATGACGACAAGGGTAGAAATCATGATGAGGACACGCCCTCTTTTTTCACCCTTTTCTTCAAAGACGCATAACTCGATGAAAACATTTTTTTTTTAATTTATTTTGTGTACTCTTCTAAATGATAAAAAAAACGAATAGTAAAAATATCTAATGCTTCTTTTTTATTAATTGTTGAAAAAAGCTCGATATTCGAGCGTGTAGACTAGAATACCTCCTTAACGATGCAAACAGCAAATAAAAACAGCTAGTTTCTGCATAAACAGCGCAGTTACGGTAAATAACTCGTCATTCCTACCACGAAAAGCATCCACAACTGAGCGATCCTGCCACGTCGTCACTCTCATTGCCAACAACCAATTTGTGTCGATTTCGTATTTGAAAATTCACTAGAGCACGCTGGCACCGTAGCAGTCGAAGACACCAACCATAACAACAATAAATGCAAGAAGGGAAACAGCAACAATGAAAACAAACATACAAAGTGAGAGTGTTACAACAGCTGCCACAGCAGGCAACGTCAATTTCAATAAACTTCCCGACATACCAACTTATACACTAACAACAACTAAAGTGACAGTTGCATCAATGACACCACTAAAAATTCGTGTAGAAGTTGAAGATAACAGAGGACTTGGGTGTTGCTGCTTGTTGCCAATAGTGTCAATATTGTCGATACGTTGTTGCACGTGTATGCGGCAAGTTAATAAGAGTTTGTTGCAAGCAATGAATTGTAAGTGAATTTCATCTGCTTTTATGAGTCTCTATTTGCATGCGTGACAGCAGCCAGCAAAGAGCATTTAACCTTTTCCACTTTAACACGCTTTGGCAGAATTTCCCATTTCGTTCTTGCTCAATTTTATTTCTGTTTTTCCTTACTCCTATTTCTTCGCACACTTATTTCAAAGAAATTTTACTGATTTTTTTTTTATATTCTTTGTTTTACGGTGTTATTTAATTTTGTTGTTAAATTTTTATGGGACTCGCTTTTACTTCCGCGCTTAGATGCAGGCAATAATTTTTATGTTTTGTGTTTTTAAGTATCTAGCAAACTTAGTAGGAGAAAAGCAGACAACTCTTACTAATTTTCAAAAAACCGAAAATAGTAAGTAAATGTAACAGGTCAATTGAAATCTGATACACAGATGGTGCTACTAATTTTGACAGCTGTCGGCCCAATAGTTTGTAAATGATATCATTTTGTGTGAAGCAACTATTGTAAGCGTGAAAAGGGATAAAAAGGAATTTCGCGTATTTATAAAATATTACTTTTTGAAGAGAAAATATACAGTTGAAGCAAAGCATGGCTTGATGACGAGTTCTCGAGCCCTGCCTCAGGAAAACCAATAATCAAGGATTGGTATCCTAAATTTAGACGTGGTGAAATGAGCGTCGAACGCAGTGGACGCACAAAAGAGGTAGTTACCGACGAAAACATTAAAAAGTCCACAAAATAATTTTGTACCACCGTAAAGTGACATTGACGAAATAGCAGGCACTCAAAAGATATGAATGTGTGGATCATGAAATACATGAATATTTTGGTATGAGAAAGCTCTATGTAAAGTGGTTGCCGACTTTTGACCAAAAACAACGAAGCGCTCATAATTCGGAGCAGTGTTTGGAGCTGTTCAAGCGTAATATGCCCGGGTTTTTGTGCCGATATGTGACAATAGATAAAACGTGGCTCCATAATTTCACTTCGAAGTTAATTCGATAGTCAAACAGTGGAAAAACTCGGATGGTCGGATGGGAATGTTATTACGTCTGTATTTTACGATGCACAAGAAATAATATTTACTGCCTACCTTGAATAAGGAAGTATAAACAGCGACTAATACAATGCATTAGTAAACCATTTGAAGGACGAAATCGCTGAAAAACGGCTGTATATTAAGAAACAGAAAGTGCTATTTCACCAAGACAATAGGACAATGCGAAACGGTGGAAGTCAGTGAAAAATATGGCAAAAATCCATGAAATCTCCAGATCAGCGTCTATTTCCTGTTCACAGACCTCAAAAGAATACTCGCTAGGAAGAAGTTTTCGCACAAAAACCAATTCGCCGGAATATTTTGTTTCCAAGTTTGGTATGATTGTCAGCAGTATCTGTGCCAAATGTGACATCAAAAAAATCATTAGTGTTTGGTATACGCTTGTCTTTCTAAAGTACATAAAGGGCATTCGGCGATTTATACGATGAGTAAAATTGTTCAATAAAAGACCTCCTATTAAGTTTTGTGTGCGGATTCAAATTTCTAGTGCCGAAACGTTCAGAATGTTGGAAAAAGCCTTCGGTGATAATTGTTCAATTCATACATACGAGCAAGCATCCGCTTCTGAAATCAGAATATAATCGCAATTAAAATATGGTATTTATGATTTATTGCTGAAGGATACAACTTAATAAATTATTTTTGAGGGAAATATTTTACAGTCCTCTTATATAATATGTTAGTTTAAATTGAAGAAAAATGTTGGAGTTTTCAAAAAAAAAATTGAATTTTTATATGAGAATCTGTTATAAAAAGAAGAACAGTGTCAAAGAAACCCAGATTCTCTGAGTATGACAGCTACTGTCGCGGCCATTCACTTTCCGGCGATATCTATGGGCAATATATGCAAAATGGCATTAAGTGTCATTGTTGCAATGGATCTTAGAGCGCCACATATGCTGAAGAGCGCTGCTCATTGGACGCTTTCCACCTATTTTGTAGTAGGGGTATTTTCTAGAGCCTGCCGCCACAATGAGAATTTATAGAACATACTTTGTTTGACTATAGTCTCGTAGAACCAGAGAACTAATTTTTCATATTCGGCGAGTGCTAAATATCTCACTGTACCCACAGGTCGAATGTTTCCATCCGTGGCAGTAATACTTCCGGGATCTTGTATCTCCTCCTAAATAAACCATCTCAGTTTTATTAGGATTTATAGGAAGGTCCCAACAGCGAATTTCTTGAGTCTTATAGCTTCCTCAAGCCAGTGCACAATAGTATGCAAGGCAGCGTTCTCTGGCTTACTTCTCTCCTGCTAAATTTACGCTCGGAAGGCTTCCTTTTAGTATTAGTCTATCAACCTCTCATAAACTTTCAGTAGGAAATAGGATGAACCGAACGATGAATGCCAATGATTTGAATGACACCTTAACAGCCGGTTTCGGCTCCGCTGGTATGATGCCGTCCAACCCGGCGGACTTGAATGGTTTGAACGAATTTAGCGGCCAAGATATGAGCTGCTCATCGAGGAAGCGGGGCAAAGGCTCCACAATCCTGTTGCCGCACTCCGGAAGGTACCTTTCGAATATCAACGGTTTATACGAATATTTCGTTTATAAGGCATCAACATCACTCGAATACCGTACGAACAGGTGAATGCTCACACAAAGGGTAAAATAGGATAGCAAACAATGCGTCTGGATCAAGCCAAAGGAATGCCAAACACATCAGCCACTCACACACATATCTACATGCAAACAAATGTAGTTTGCTGAAAATTTCGCTTTGATGCTCAAGCTTAGCTAGTAATACAGAAATGCGTCTGCTTTGTAATTTCAGTGTTCATTCGAGTTTGCGAAATTTCACCTTGCTCTGATGTGCCCACAACAGCCTCACTGATCCACAAATACATACGAACAAACATTAGTATATTAATAAGTAATAGTATATTAAGCGAACTGAATGACAGGAGACTTCAAACGCATTCACTACCGCCAATAACAACAACAGTAATAATAGAACCAAATAAAGCCGCTCCGTCCGCATAGTGATGCACAATGTAGAAATGGAATGAGGCAGAATATATCGATAAATGGTCGAGGTTAGTTGTGCTCAAGAAAAAACAGTTGCACCCCCACAAAATCAAAAAGTGTGATAAATTTCCGTTGAGGAAATAAAGCGAAATAATTTTTGTGTAAAGGCCTATTAACCTGTTGTTTTAACTGTTATTTACCTGTTACCTACCTAATATTTACTTGTTAACTACCCGCTAGTTAACTTTTATTTACCTACCAATTAATATTATTACTAATCATTGAATGTAGTTTTGTTTTGCTGCTCGATTTATATAAGTTGACACATTAGTCTGCGAGTCTGCCCACTGTAGCGTTCTTAGAGCTACTCCACAACGCCATTTTCTCATCAACTGCAAATTCTTCGCTACTCCAATATCAGCGCAGTAACAGCGATTCACCTGTTGACTGGAGAAATAATTTATATTCTTATATCAACATAATCTCATTGCACGGTGATCAGCTTTTTGCCAAAATTGCCGATTTTGCGATTCTATGGACCGGATTTATAATATTAGATTCCAATGCTTTTTCAGGTATTTCAGAAATTTCGAAATATTTAGCTGCTTGTGAGAGTGGTAGCTTCTGATAGTTTGATATGATTTTTATTAACGCTGGAGATCTTGTGTACTTCTCATTGGGTATGGATTTTTTACGTGGCGGGTCCAAAATCCAGCGCGAAACCCTGTGGAGGGATGATTCACCTTCTAAGCGACAAATGAATGCTATGCGACAAACTATAATATAAAAATTAAGTGGAAATTAATGTATGCCTTCTTATTGCAATAACAACAATAGCCTTATGCTTTTAACAGTCGATCAGTTAAATGTTCAACATTAAATGCGATATGTCTAACTTATGTTGCTTGCAACCATGTAGGGCCATAACTCATGCATTATAAGGAACATTCTCATGCACACTCATACATACAAAGACTTATGCATACTATGCGCAACAAATATTGGCATGTGTAAATGCGATTAACCTCAATAAAAAGTTCAAGTGTTGCCACAAAGCGGGCGCCACATAGCACGTGGCAAACGCGAACATGGAAATATACATATATATGGCATATACATAAATATATGTACCATAGACACTTATATACATGTTTAACATATTTAAACGTATGTAAATCTTCCGTACATACACCTTTTATGGTCGCAATGAAATTATTTTAGCTTAACTGATTTCATTTGAATTGCAAGGCGATATTTCTATGTATGTGTATGTGTGCGCTCATTTGACAAGTTAGACTCTGATTGACATAGCTATGTAGGCTTATAAGCATTATAAACACTCGCTCGCACAGTCGGTTTCGCAGGCAGATACTGAGGCTTTCAGGAAGGCACAAATGCAGTCATTCAATCAGTCAGTTATTCAGTTAGTCAGTCAGTTGCACTTACCAGTAGCAATTCAGGGCAACGTCACTAGCCAAGTTTTTGTTTTATTTGTTCGCTGTTTGGGAATGCTCCGGGCTTGGGTGTTGGCGTGTTCAGAGAAGCATACAAATTCGTTAAGTAGCTGTCTTCATGCCACTCGATTAATGTCAAAAGTTTTGTGAGATGTACTAGTTAATATACTACTACTATATAATAATTACTCTTATATATGAAATGTCAGATTTAAATTTCATTCTTAAAGTAAGTAAGCTGACTGACGGTCCCTAAAAGAAGTAAGAAGTCAAGCCTGTAGACTATAATTTATTCGAGTTCGCCGAGGCGTTCAGTTTCCACAATTTTTAATAGTTTGTGTAAAGAACCCTCTTAATAATTTTGTGGCGAATAATTTTGTATTCCACAAGGAGCGTTCCAAAGTAAACAGGATTTTTTGAATCTATCGCCTGGTGGCGCCATCTATGTGTCAAATCGTTAGAATCTGCTATCTTTGTCGATTGCACAGTAAGAATTACATGATATTTCATATTAGCTGTATTGAAGCAGAAGGAGACTATTTTGAATTAGATAAATTGATTTTGTCGAAAAAACCATACGGTCTGTTTTTCTAAGTCCTGTTTACTTTGGAGCAAACCTTATAGTTATGTTTCTCAAAATAAATATAAAATTTATTATTTCGAAAAGAATCCGAATCGATACCGTACCGACTTTTTGATTCGGTTTCTGAAAAAAGAACGGCTGTGAGACATTCAGTCGTAAATATTATTGTGTTCATCGAACCGAGCTTACTGAAGGCATACCAACCGATTTCGATTAAACTTAGTAAATGGCATTTCCTTCATATTTCTATGTCACAGAGTTGAAATGTGCGCAATGGGCGAAATTCAACCACAACCATTTCTACTTCCCATATAGCACAATATTAATTTCCATTTAATTGTTACGCGTTCCAGTAGGTAATTTAATTTTGCAGCAATAATTCAATTAAAGTATAATGGTGTCCTCTTTTGAACAAAACTTGCTTAAATCCAGCCAAAACTGTTCGAGCGTCTAGGTACCGAATATGTGGACCCGAGTATTTTTAATTGGCTTTTGACCGAAAATATCGATTAATGTCTGAGAAAAATAATTAAAATTCAGACAGAATCCTTTCCTGACAACAGTAACTCTGTGTATCAAAAAAGTCTTGGATCAGGTCAATACTTCTCAGAGCTCTCATTAACTTAACAGAAAGATTTTCGAACTTCCAGGTGACTTTAAGCTGGATATATTGGCAAATATTTGAGTTGTTTCCATGAAAATTGCAGAATATGTTGGATTCATAAAAGTATATGTTTGGGCCTAAAATATATTCAATTGGGTGAAATATTGCACTAGCCCCCATATAACCATTACCAGGATTTCGAACATCCGGCTGACTTTGCTCCATAAAAATTGGTGATTATGTATGTGAGATACCTTAAGGAATTCTTAATTAGCCCTTCATTTGTTTTTTAAATAATTTTGTGTATTTTTCAAAAATAAAAAACAATTGACAAAAAGTGGATAGTGAAAATATTAATATGGGCCACTAAGCTAGAATACCTCTTTAAAGGAATCGAAGTTCAGATCGATAAATTAGGTGAAAACAAACATAAAGACGGTGTTACTATTATTCAGTGGAATGTTGCACAAAAGTCGTCTGCGGTCATAAGCACAAAGCATTAGCCGCTCATGAGTCAAGTAACGTCTACGTAAGTCGTTTGCGGTTAGCACAGCTGCCGAATAATGATGAAGCGCGCAATACAGACTGATTAGGTGAAAAGGAGAAAGAGAAAATTTTTGTTTTCAATGTTGTAGTGTACAGTATGTTGCCGAGCATTTTAGCGTGGTTCGCATTAAGTCAATGCGCTAAGATTCATCAAACGAGCGGAAGAGTGGGAGAAACGAGGCACCAACAGGTTTTTGTTGGGAAGTGCGGTAAATTGTTGCATGTAACGGTAAAGTTTCGACGGTGCAGCAGCTACTGCCCGTAATAATTCGCCGGAAATGGGTTACTTTAATGACAGTGCAGCTAGTAACTGAAATGATTGGTTCACTGGCTCGATGGCCCGGTAGCCCGAGTACCGGTAGGTAACTCAGTTAGTCAGCCAAGCAACTTAACATGTTGTTCGTGTAGTGTGTCCACAGCGTTACACGGGTATATGATAAATAGGTGGCCATTCACTATGGAGATTTTCCCTCTGATAGCGGTTGTTGTTTGTGGGAAGTATGTTTATTGGTGTTGTTGTTCATAATATTTGGCTTGAACGCATCTAAATACTTTGTATTATCCCTTTTCTACTTGTTGAAAGTTTTCACTGACTTTTGTCCTTCGATGGAGTGCGCTTAGAATAGCAACAATTTGTCGTTCAACACTTTGTTGCCACTTTTACTTCGGTTAGGTTTTCAATTTCACTTTTATTCCCCCTTTATGTTGGCGACAAAAACTTTTAAGGGTTTACAGGAACGCAATATAATCGACTGTTTGGCTTTGCAGTTCCACGAATTCAGTTGACTTAGCCAAAGTACCGAACTTATGGAGCAAACTTAAATTTTTAATAACAATTTATAAAGCTTAGTTTAAAATGAAACAGTGGAGTAGTTTATGCGAAAATTTATTGTAGTACAGTTAGATGGCACATACTTAGAAGCAAGTACAAGCTGTACTGGCCTCTTAGGATTTCGTGGAACTTCAGGAGCATAAATTTGAATCTGTATTGTAAAAAGTTTCGTTATTATCCGTGAACATAGTGGATAAGTGCGTCGAGGTTTTCAGCTCAGTCTAAGAAATTACTTTTGTAAGCTGCTGTTCTTTGAAAACTCTGAAAGGTAAAGAAAAAAAGAAAAACCCCTATTGTGCTTCCTGAGTTCAGAACTTCGAGCAGAACGCTTTTCAACAAAATAAGCCAGCAATGGCTATATAAGTTGAAGAAGGGAAGGAGCCTTCTGCGGAAGTGTTGAGAACTGTCATGTATATTCTCATGAAAAATCCTAATCCACTGGGATATAAAAGAAATGCTGTTAGTGGATAGAACATGTGCGCTGTTAAAGCTACTCCTTTCGTAGAACCATTTCAATGGAAAGTGACACAGAGGCAGCTTTGAGAGGATCTTCTAGACGAACGGCACCTCACCTGGGTGATAAATGAAGCTTGTGGCTTGGAGCTAAATTAAGGTGACATTTATACCGAAGGCCGGAAGGAGTCGAAACCGAGTGGAACAATACAAAGTTATCTCGAAAAATTAAAGTTTCGATCCTAGTGGTAAATGATTCTGTTCACATCTGAATTGGGCAACGAAAATTTGGCTTGTGTTTTGCGACAGAATCCACTAATTTGCAGAAAGTTGCTACAATGTTTTAACTTCAGAAAGGCTGTACTTTGAAGCTTATGTTCAAATTAATACTATTAATATATAGCCTAGACAAAGAGATATAAATAGTATATATATATATACATATATATATATACATATATGTAGGCAAAATCGTCATACCAGTTTAAAGGCATTAAAGTTCACTAAACTGTCTTTGGGTTATAGAAACTAGACCATGTCGCATAAAGTGAAAATGGATTTGGCACAGATGGCGCCGTGCCATGAAACGTGCTAAACACCATGCAAAATGTAAAAAAGCAACTCGCAAAAGCACGTCTGGCGCTGCATTCGGAATGCAACGAACCAATTCTTTGCATGTGGCGCAAGGTCGCGGGATTGCATGAGAGTTGTATGTGTGTGTTGTGCTCTCAGTTACTACATTGCTATAGAGTTCTAAATTTAAACGCATTTGTTAACCGTAGTGTTAGCTTCGTCTGGTAAAGCAGCAATCTATAGTAAAGTGCACTTTCAAGAGCCCACTGGGAACCAGCAGAAAAGCACAGATTTAGTTGCTGTAAATGATTTAATCGCTTGTTGATAAATATTATACGGTAAAGCGGAAAAGACAGACATGATTTCTTAAAAAGCGCGAGGTAACGTTAAACTATTTCCGTGACTTTGTTGCACGATATGCATATTAAGTATTAAATATGTTTGGTGTTATGCGAGACAATAAAACATAATGTAGTTGACAGTTCATTAAAATTTGTCATTACTATGTGACAATGCCACTGCATGTTCACCTGTGAACCGTTGCGGTTAGATCTCATTTAATAGTGACCATGGCGTATGAGTAACATTTGGCGCAGTATATTCTCATTAGTTTCAGGGGCATATTTATTATTTGTCGAGCCGTAGATACTAGGTAAAGCCATTGTGTTATTTTTATCACGAAAAGCTCAATAATTTTAAATTGTATTTTTTCTGAGTAGAATGTAAAGCCTGCATACCTTTCATTCCAGCGTAATTTAATATTTGCGACATTATATAGAAAATTGTTCTACTCAATCTTGAGAGGTGCTCTCCAAAACTGCTCTAACTTTTTAGTAAACATTAAAAACACAAAATTTCAGAAGCAACCAATCACTTCTTATAATTTTTATTTCGTTGTTGGCTTCCACACTTTTTTCAATGTATATTTTCAATGTATTAAGAAAATACTTAACGATTCCTTTTAGAAACAAAGTTTAAAGTAAAAGTGATAAAAAAAATATTGTGCGTGATAACCTACAAGCACAAAGCATTCAAAGGTTATGCGTATTCTTCCACAAATGTCCATGAGGTCACCTTGACGTATGAGTAACATAATTACGTATACATTTAATAGCACTAGCAGCTTTTACTATAGTAGTCCGATCTAAATATTTTCCTGGGAATACATAGCGAATGCCAAGATAATACTCTTTGCCGAATTTCATTAAAATACATATCTTGTCAAATAAAAGCGTTTTCAATATCAGGACTTCAATTCAGTTAAACAGTTTGTATGGCAGCTATATGCTATAGTCACTCGATTTCAAAAATTTTTTATGGAAATTATAGCAATGCCTTATATAATAACCAGTGCAAAATTTCGTAAACATATATTGTTAAATGAAAAAGTTTTCCATACAAGGACTTGAGTTCGATTGCCTGGTTTGTATGGCTGTTATATGCTATAGTGGTCCAATATCGGGAGAAAAGGATGTGTGCAAAATTTCAGGTCGATATATCACAATTTGAGGAACAAGTGTATATAAAGACGGATATACCTATATGCTTGTTACTCCGATTATTTGGCAAACTTAATATACCCTGTTAAGAAGCAGAAATTTGCCGTACGAATGCTCTCAAGCCCTGTGAATTTGGATATGCAGAACTAAACTGGAAGTAAAATGTAAAATATATATATAGAATGCATCTACAGATGTATTTGCTAAAATTAGATTGTCTAGAAAGTTTTCCCTATAAGTTATCACTTTCTCCGAGATATAATTTCCATCTGGCATGAAATTTTTATTATTATTCAGCTCCAGCTTAAATAAAAGCTTCACAGTTAATTTCGGCTAGAATGCTCCGTGGCAACTATAAGCAATCGTAATCTCTTTTCAATAAACCTCAAATTTTTATACTCTCGCAACAAAGTTGCTAAAGAGAGTACTATAGTTTTGTTCACATAACGGTTGTTTGTAAGTCCTAAAACTAAAAGAGTCAGATATAGGGTTATATATACCAAAGTGAGCAGGGTGACGAGTAGTATTGAAATCCGGATGTCTGTCTGTCCGTCCGTCCGTGCAAGCTGTAACTTGAGTAAAAATTGAGATATCGGGATGAAACTTGGTACACGTATTTCTTTTCTCCATAAGAAGGTTAAGTTCAAAGATGGGCAAAATCGGTCTACTGCCACGCCCACAAAATGGCGGAAACCGGAAAACTATAAAGTGTCATAACTAAGCCATAAATAAAGATATAAAAATAAAATTTGGCACAAAGGATTGCATTAGGGAGGGGCATATTTGGACGTAATTTTCTTGGAAAAGTGGGCGTGGCCCCGCCCCCTACTAACTTTTTTGTACATATCTCGAAAACTACTATAGCTGTGTCAACCAAACTGTATAGAGTCGTTTCCGTTCAAAAACGGAAGAAATCGGATAATAACCACGCCCACCTCCCATACAAAGGTTATGTTGAAAATCACTAAAAGTGCGTTAACCGACTAACAAAAAACGTCAGAAACACTAAATTTTACGGAAGAAATAGCAGAAAGAAGCTGCACGCAGGCTTTTTTTAAAAATTGAAAATGGGCGTGGCGTCGCCCACTTATGGACCAAAAACCATATCTCAGGAAGTACTCTACCGATTTCAATGAAATTCGGTATGTAATATTTTCTTAACACCCTGATAACAAGTACGAAATATTGGTGAAATCGGTTCACAACCACGCCTCTTCCAATATAACGCTATTTTGAATTCCATCTGATGCCTTCTCTATATAATATATACATTAGGAACCAATTATGATAGCGGAATAAAGCTTTACACACATACGGTATTTGATGCGAGAGTATAAAATGTTCGGTGACACCCGAACTTAGCCCTTCCTTACTTGTTTATATTTACACTAACTTGTTCCAAACCATTTCTATTCAATTGTGAAATTCAAGAAATGGATCATGGTTCTTACAAAAGACGCCTTAAACCTTCAATCCCGACTTATGTATTTTCATAATAAAAGTTCTTTACAAACAACCACTAGGTTTTAGATCTAAATGTTTTGAGTTTTCTACCAATTTTTTGTCTATTCTCGATTTTCAAAGCATCCCATGTGCAAATGTAAGAAGGAAAGAATACAAGCTCCTCTTATACGATATCTTGATTAAGAGTGTTAAACGCCAATTTCAAGAACCATTATATCCACTTTCTAAATAGAACCATATCTTCTGCGCTCTCTCGTAATTTCGCCAAAAGTCACTTTCAACGGTTGCTCATGTCAAATAATGAATGATTGAAAGAGTTCAATCGCAAAGCTCAGTATATGATTCCTAAACCTGAATCATAATTGTGTGACTGAAACGCCAATTAACTCGATATTCAGCTGAGGACTCCAAACAGTAAGCTTTTCAAACTATATACCGCAATGGCTGCATATAAAATAAGTAGGAAGAGCTACGTTTTGGTATAATCGAAATAATAATTTTTTAGTATACGCTTGCCTTTTTCAAGTAGCTAAAGTGTATTGAGCGTATTTTACGATAAGTGAAATTATTCAACAGAGAAGTTCCTTTAAATTGTGTGCGGAATTAAATTTCTGCTACCGAAACCCTCAGATTATTGGAAAGGCCTTCAGTGTTAATTGTTTATCGCGACTGACAATAAAACAAAGAAAATGGTGCTTGAGAATCAACGATTACCAGTCAGAGACCTAACTGGCATCGTTGGAATATCTGAAGGATCAGTGAAAATCAGTGAAGATTATTTGGCTCTAAGATAAGTAAAAGCACAATTAGTTACAAAATATTTATAAATTTTTCTGAAAAACAGCGTCGCGTTAACGTCCGTTAAACAATGGTTCCCAACTGCCAGGATATCATGAAACGTATAATTATTGGCTTTGAGTCTTAGATCCATGCCAACGACCCGAAAACAGGCGATCAATCGATCAATAGAAAAATTGTTTTGAGTGTTAGGGAGTGTCACTTCCTACCAAATACATAAGGCGGTACAAACATACACGTAAAGTTATGAGCTCGATTTCACTCCTCATATATAAAGCGGTATATAGTTTGAGAAACTATCGTTTCACGCATCCTTGCGTTAAAGCAAATTCCATAAATAAATGTGTGACCGCAAAAACTACCAACTAGCGACAAATTACAAAAACACAACGGTAAATATGCACCCGTAGAGTTGCATTATTAGCGGAGAGCATTCCTGTGTTCGATCTGCCACATTCTAGCCCAGTCACCAGCCACCGTTCAAGCTCAACAAACTATTTAATATATATTTATGAGCTGTCTCTCATGCATACGACGGTATTTGGTCATGTCGCCACACACCTGTTGACGACACCTCGCCACACTGGTGGTTTAGAATAGCGAACAAAAGAACAATAACAAATTTACGGTATTTTTCTCATCTCTACTGTTCGCTTACGCTAAATAGGAATTCATCGCGTTGCCCGCTCTTCCGAGTAATGCTTGTGCGAATAATTGCTGTAATTCTTCTTCTGTTCTCTCATGTTTTGGTTCTCAACATCAGTGAGCCGGAAAATTCTTCGTCCTCAGTTGGTTGTGTACTTTGGTGTGGAATTCTTTCTGACAGCACACTATCTGCTTCATATGCCCACCTTTCGTCCTGCGAATAGTCAATGTAATATCTTTCTTGAATTAATTTGTGTATATGTATAGTGAAATACCCTAGCGAGATCAAAGGTCATGCCGTTATTCTTTCAAAACGAAATACTTTGCTACACCAAAGAGTTCACACAGATGCGGACACCAAACAATTTTGATATGCACATAAACTGGAAAGGTTATTACTTATCCGTTAAAAATAAAGCCCAACTAACAAACGTGTTACACGGAACACTCTCGGATTTTCATCCACTCAATTCAATAAGAATATTTTTCGAAAAACTTTGAAGAATGCTGTCTGCCTCTATAATAACAACGACTTTTGAAAGCCAGTAAGAAAGAGCTAAGTTCGGGTATAACCAAACATTTCACATTCTTGCAACATTTAAGAATTAAAGCCGCGGTAATATTTTCAAGTACATAAGACATGTTAGTTATATGGGGTCTAGGGCAAGTTTTCACACGATTTTAGTTATTCTAAGCTCAAAAATGCAAATTTTTATAAAAATCTGCTCACCCAATTTTATTAATATAGCTCAAATATTGGCCGATATATGCGGTAGAAACTCACCAGAAAGTTCGAAATTATTTAAATTAGATATATGGGGGCTAAGGGAATTCAACCAATTTGTTACATACAGGATTCTACATTCAGAAAAGGATTCTCTCCTAATTTCAATTATATAGTACATATCTCACATATCGACCGATTTTTCGGTAAAATGTCGACTATAGCCTTTGTGGTCTATATTTTCGGCACCCTGGGGAATGACCACTTTTCGTTATATTTGATCATTTTTCAGTCATAAAGGGGCAGACTTTAAGCGCATTATTCGTGACAAGTTTTTTCCTGTTAAATTAGTTGCTTCTTGATAAGTGGGGCGGGTCTACTGATAGGCGATTTCACCTAAAAGCGGGTGGAGCCTTATCTGTTGTCCAATTTTTTCCCCGGCTGCCTTATGACATCTTTATGATCAATTTTAATATATCTGAAGTGTTTGTTTTATCAATAATGTTAGTATCCAGCTACAGAAGCTTTTCGTCTGACAACAAACTGTCCATAACAGTCTAAACGTGATCCTTCAACATGCTGAGATATCAGCTATCTAACCTAATATTAGTTTGTCAAAAAAGTCTTGCGGTATTTTCACTAGTTGGCGCTGAGAGCGTATAGTTCTAGTTTTATTCGTCGTATCGGGTCATGCTATACCTTTTTGAAAAGCTCATTTCACGCCCTAACAGGTGTTTGGTGCTTGTTCGTGAGTTATAGCGGCGCAAACGTGGAGAAAAATAAAGATAAAATACGGCATATTTTACAGCACTACTACGACAAAGGCAAAAATGCATCTCAAGCCGCAAATAAAATTTATGCAGTTGATGGACCCGATACAGTTTCCATTTCCACCGCACAACGATGGTTTCAACGTTTTCGTTCTGGTGTAGAGGTGGTCGAAGATGCGCCACGCTCCGGAAGGCCTGTCGTCAAAAATTGCGATCAAATCGCTGAATTGGTCGAAAGAGACCGGCATAGTAGCAGTCATAGCATCGGTCAAGAGCTGAGCATGAGTCATCAAAAAAAATTTTATGAACAATAAAATATCAATAAAAATACCGCAAGACTTTTTTGACAACATATTATAACCCAACCTAACAGCGCTTTCACGATATTACCAACAATTTGTACTTCCAAAAGCTTGCGTACTTTGAAAATATATACTACTCTAAGAGCAGCCATAAAATGAAAGCACTCACAGGGGGTCATATCAGGTGAATACGGTGCTTGCTCAATGATATTTGTTGAGTATTTGTCCAAAAATTCATTCACAATGAGGCCTTTTTACGATGGTGCGTTATCATGATGAAGAATTCACCAATTGGTGGGACACAAACTCGGTCATTTACGAGAGATAGCGTCTCGTAAGCACCTCATAACACCAAGAAAATACTCTTTGCAATTCAGCACTATCGGAACAAGTCTTGCAGCAACGCGCTGCATGCCCAATTTTTCATGCATAATCGTACGTACGCTCTCATGTGACATCAACAATTTATGGGCAATCTCTCTCAGGCACACATGGCTATTTTCCGCAACAATTTCCTTCACTTTTCCAACGTTATCATCGTAATCAACTCCTTACCACTCATAATTGCGAGTATTTGATAGAGCAGATTCACCAAAATTAAAATTTCAATGTATCCGCACACGAAAACTCGTTCGCAACACTAAATTTAAGCAGAGAGCCTGATTTAGAAGCTTCAAAAAATCGATTTTTTCGAGGATGTCTTTAGGAGGGAAAGAATTAATTGTTTAAAACAAAATTTCTGGAGTTTATAGTTACATAATTAAACATCATTTGCACATTGTTTTAATACAAAATCTTTTATATATATTTTTTTCTATCTTGCTCGCCAAATCAGTAAAATCGTAAAAATGGAAAACCGAGAAATCGCGTGTCAAAGTTTTCGCTTTCTGTCCAATCGCTCATATATCTGCTAGACGCTCGGTAACTATTTTCCTTCTAGCTTCGAAAATATTTCGCATTTCCATCTATAACTTTGGGGACAAATTCTTAGATATTTTGTAAAGAGATTTAAGCAAAAGCAGAAAAATCTATTTTTTGAAGCTTCTAAATCAGGCTCCCTCCTTAACACAAATGCGTTGATCAATATTTTCGGTTATTGAAAAATTCAACTAACACTACTGAGGTCGACTGATACGGATATAAACAGCTGCTTTAAACACACTGGTTGACAGATCGCGGTTGGCTGTACCAACCAAGAAAAAAAACAGACTTGTCTTCCATATAAGCGGGAGATTTAAATGAAGAAATTCCGATGTTTTACAATTGCATACAAGATATTTTATAATCTCCTTCACTTTAACCTCCCGACAGTTTCTACAAAAGTCGTCATATTTTTCTTAATCGGTGGTTTTATTTTGAAACTCTCAGTATAAATGTCACAACTCTGCAATATTACACATTTCTTTTTTTCAAGGTGCACACAGTGCTATGACCGTGCGCATGTCAGTGAAATTTCTCATTTACCATTAAGATTTCACAGAAACTCTGCTTATCATTGCATAAGTTATTTACAAGTAACACATATGTATATATGAGTATGGTACAATTAAGTGTCGTGAAAGTGTGGGGCACTGTCTCTGACTTGGGCGCCAAACCGCAAAAAAAAAAATATCTACAAGCATCGGCTCGAGCACAACACCAACTGCTGATGATAGTTGTCTTGAAGCGCATGGCAAACATTTGCTGTTGCTCTCTCTGAACGAAATGCAAATGAGCAATGTCATCAGCGTACACTCTCCAATGCTGTGGACGTCGTCAAGAGGCGTCGTGGGGAGAGTTTAACGCACCATTAAAACAGCTCACAAATTAATTTGTGTAAGAGTGTGTGTGTTCAGGTGGTGCTGACGTTGATAAATAACTTCATTTGTGGGAATGACACGGGTTTCTTCCGCTTATACTTTGATCTTATGTCTCATGACCTAATATGTGCACCTTAGTGTAGGTGCATGGCATTCATTTTCTACTCTCTCTCATATGCTTCCTAGAAGCTACTGGCTGCGTATGTCTTATATAATAATACCGTGTAAAAATACTTGCAAGGATACACATGAATACACATAACCACTAACCACACATACATATTTATAACCACACATAGAAGTTATCGCAGCTAGCATAGCTAACGAAACATAGTACAACAACAAAGTTGTCGTAGCTAGAAAAATATTGTCAACTGACAAAGAAAAAGAAAGTATTCAATAAAGAAGGCTGAGTTCAACTTCGCAATCAAAAGGTGTGTGTCATTTATTATTTTGGTGGCAACCATTAACTTGGATATACACCCTGCCCTCCTAAGAAATTTTCATCTTTCTTGCGCTCATTTGCATAGCGTTCTTTTTGTGTCCGCATTAGACCGGTGGTGTGGCAGCGACCGGATGTGGTACGGAGAATGCTATTCTAATTAGAAATTGTAATGTTCATATTTTCATAATTTTCACACAGCAGTAGGATGCCCTTTGCAAATTTGCGAGCATACTTAAATGCTTTCCTGACTTTTGCCAGCTTTTATGAGCAGAGACATTTTCTTTCAAAAAATTAGAAATTATATGCAAAGAAATACACGCATCCAAATGCATATTTTTAATGTGAGCAATGACATATCGTATTTCCCTTTATAAAGCTAGTTTCCTATTTCCATTGGAATAATTATTTTCATAACGAAATTAAATGCGCAACCACATTCTAGTTGCGGATGTGGTGCTTTCAGTGAAATTTATTGCTTTAGCTAGAACTATAATGTGTGCTTTTCAAACGAATTCTTATAAATACTAGTATTTTGAACGGCATCAGCAGATGTATAGAAAATATAATTGCTTTTAAAAATTACCTGTTAAACTCACCCTTATTTAGTTGAAGCTACATTCTGCTGTTTTGACCACAGTAACCTGAAAAGAGATAATAAATTAAAGAAAATTATTTTTTAAAAACCTTCGTTCTGCAAAAATTAATTGCTAAACAAGAGAAAAAACGTCAACTAAAACTGAAATTATGATATCCTTTTCTATTGCGTTTTTATAGCATGAGAGGGTATAAAAAGATTTTCACCTTGAGTTGGATCATACAAACTGAACATTTACAGTTATGCTATAGCCTTCATATAAAGTTAAAGATTATGATTTATTTCGAGGTTCCTTACTATTTTAAAGCAAAAACACGGAAACTTCAAATTTAATGAGGAATATTTATTACCATTTGAAGGAACTTTTTTTTTTCATTTGTTTTTTGAAGATTATCTCTTATACTAATTGTTTCTTGATTTGTGCACTGGAAAATGAAATTATTAAGTGGAATTTTAAAATGTTTAAATCGTGGAAATGGGCGTGGTTGTATTCCGATTTCGTCCATTTTTGTATTGTGATATAAAAGAATGAGAATAATGGCACTAATATTGACTTCTAAAGCTTGAAGAGAGTCTGCTTTATTGCTAAAGACCAATGACTTAAAATATCCCCACAGGAAGTAGTGTGTGTTAAACCACAACTTCTTGGAGACCATTCAATGTCACGATTTCTTGAAATAATCGATTTTTTCAATTCTTATCATATTATGTTTTTGCACATCCTGTATAACACGTAGCTTCGTCTTGTTGGAACGAAATATTGTCATGATCAACTTCCTTCAATTGCGGCCATAAAAAGTTGGTTATCATTGATCTAACGGTTGTCTCACCAGCTGCATTTCGAAAGAAGTGCGGACAGATGATTCCAAGGGACAAAAGTCCACACCAAACTATCAATTCAGGTGAATATGAATGAGTAACCGTTAATAAATAATTACAAAATCCACAAGGTTGTGGTTTGAGACAGTGCCACCGCTTGAGGACGTCTTGAAATTAGCATATTACGGTCTTCAGCAGTACTTGCCTGAACAGCAGCAATATTTGTATTAATTCAAGTGATTCTTTGTCAATTGTAGAACGATTACTTCGATAATAAAATTTAATAATTAATTAAAAATTAAATGTTGTTCTTGCATATATCTTACCTTGATAAAATTGTAAAAATTGTTGAATACAATGAAAAATATTACAGATTTTAGCATATTAAATATGGCCGAAATCATATCATTGCTGTTGGGAAACCCGGTGTAAGCACTATCCTAAAGCCAAGTTTATAATTCGGACTGATGATACAAACATTGGACAATGTGAAGTAAGCAATCACCCGAAAGGAACAATCAGAGACCCTTCAATGTAAATAATCAGAGCGACGAGATCAGTCGTTTTAGCCATGTCTATCTGCTTGCCTGTATATACAACAGTTTTTGAGATATCGCACTGAAATTTTGCAGACATCCCTGAGAAACTGCTCCTTTCTCGAAACCGGCAGTATCGAACAAATGTAGCATGCACCTGCCATACCGGTTGATTCCGGCTTGTATAGACAACTTTTTTATTTGTGAATGATATTATAGCTTCGGTCCTCCCGAAGTTAACATTTTTTTTTTTTTTTTTCTGACCAATTTTGTAAACAAAAGAATTAAAGTAAGCAGAAATCTGAAGAGAAATGACCAACGCGCATAAATAAGAATTTCTATTGAAAAACTAAAAAATGTAGCGAATTTTAGGCACGACTGAGTGGCCATTCAGTCAAAACACTTTTTTCTTTTTTTTTAGTGAATTCAAATTTGATATACTTCTTCACAAAAGCGCAAACTATTTATCTTTCAAAGGCATACATAAAGTCTAATATTTTAACCATTTAATTGTAATAAAATTACAAGCAGAAATCCAATAAATAACATTGCTTATACCACGGCGCTTGGGTCAAGTATGAGAGAAATTAATTTTATATAAAAGTTGATTATGCAAGCAATTCTATTGTTGGTGTTGTCTCTGCTGTCGGCGACGGCTGTGACTAGCTCAGCGATGCTGCTGACAGCAATTGCACAGATGGGATCACAAAAAACTTTTGCACACACACTCATACTCATGTCGAAATGTTATACATAAGTAAATTAAAAAGGCATTGTAAAATGCGAAAATTACAATGAAAAGTGCATAAAAAAGCATGACAAAAGGACAGATGCATAGATAGAATTCAAATGTCGCACATCTACCCACACAGTTCCAATTAAATACTAAACTTTATGAAGGAAAGTTGTGAATGAAGGGTGACATATTCAACAAAGCATTTTCGTTAGGATAAACCAATGCAGACGAGCATTGCTACGCGCATCACTGGGTCCATGATAAAAAGCAGCGCCAATTGCTGCGTCTGGCTGCGTGTCGCGCTTGTCCTGTCAGCGGCAGTTGTTATATGCTACAAAAAATTATGGCCTGTGCGTGTTTTGTCTCCAAAGTCATCCCTCGGCAATTATGAGGAGCTTTTTTTTTTTTGTGTGTCAACTTTGTAATTGTGGTGATAACTGTTGGGCAGAGGTGATTGACTTTCTCACCCACATACTCGTTAAATTTTTATTTTTATTTACAGTACCGAAAGGGGCTGCAGGACCATAAGTGACTTAAACTCAATCTAAAGCACTATTATCCAAACACAGTAAGTAAGTATATATATCTACTGAGGTCTGTTAAATATAAGATTCTAGTACTATAAAGCCCATAGCATTGCTTTTACTCTGCAGAAGGTAATTAAATTAAATTTGCCAAGAATTTTGTAACATCCAGAAAGAAACAACTTTAATTCGTAAAAAAAATATACTTCTATCGAAAGATTAGCATGATTAGCAGAATCGATTTAGCCCATCCGTCTATCATAACGACAGTTTATGAGATATTATTCTGAAATTTTATATACGTGATTTTCTTCTCAAGCAGCTGTTCATTTGTCGAAACCACTGATATCGGACACATAAAGCTTACAGCAGCAATATAAACTGAATGATCGGAATTATGTGCTTGTATGCTGTACTTAATAGGAAAAAAACTCATAAACGAAGTCATCATATTCTGGTACACGTTTATGTTGAACATACTCTGATGATCGTTCCAACAATGGTTTGTATGATTTAAAAGTGGTGATGCATGGATTCATATAAGATTATTGCCAAAAACAGGAAGTCACTGCAGCAGCCAGTTCAAGACGAATACATTCGAAAGTAAGGAAATTGGTTGTTATACGAATTGAAGCCAGAAGACGATTTTGCATGCATGGTAGCTTTTTCATCAAATTGTGCATTCTGATGAAATATGGATATGGAGTTAACAACAGCGTGCTAGTTGTTTCTTCTTTTCGCTACGTGGCGGCAGTTGGATATTCTAAGCGAAGCCAGGTCCTTCTCCACCTGGTCCTTCCAATGGAGTGGAGGTCTTACTCTTCCTCTACTTCCCTCGGCGGGTACTGCATCGAATACTTTCAGAGCTGAGTCAATTGCGACAACTTTAAATAATAAAAATCAAATGTGAAACCTGAAAAATATATGCTTGCCTTATATTTGGTGGGATCAGAAGAGCGTGTTGTAACATGAACTTCCAAAACAGAGTGAACAAAATAAAGGGCAACGCTACCGGCAAAACGTCATCGAATTTAACTGAAGAGTTGTCGAATAATGCCCGCAATTTACAACAGGACATGAGCCAATACTTTTTCATCAAGACAACGTTCGTCCTCATGTTGCAAGACAGGTTGAAAACTTGCGCGGCGAGTGGAATTTTCAATGTTCGTTCCGAATACAAACAAAAGTCCAGCCCGGCAAACGCAATATTTATGGCTGCCGGCTACTGTCTGCTAGCCGATCTTCAATTGGCCGTGAATTACTGCACGTTCCACCTTTATTACTTTTATATTTTACTCGGAATTTTGTATGATGATTGTCGCTCTATGACTCACAGACCGACACATACTAGTATAGCGACACAATATTACATTTTCGCTTTTAGTTGAGTCAGCAAACATCAGCATACTTCAAATTTCAAAAAAAAAGCTAATATGAATCAGAAATATGAAGAGGAAATGAAAAGAAGAGAAAAAACTGAACTCTGCTGATAGTTGTATTATTTTTCGTTGTTGTAATGCGAAAAGTTGTCATACCCTCGCGATTGCAAAAACTCTCTGCAAATACGTGTGTACTTGGCGACTATCTGTCTGATTTCTACCAAACAATACGGTAAGATGAATGGGTGACAATTGCCGTCCGCCTTTTCTCTTTTTCTCTGTAGCGTTTTTCTGGCAGAAGTTGCTCCCATCAAGGTGGCAGTACCAACAGCAGTGAAATATTAGCGCTGAGCGCACTAACAATACGCTCATAGCAACTCAAAGGGTGTCTTTACTAGAAATATCATCATACTACTTCATCATCAGACTCGTTTGGGTGTCGGATCATAACGGAATCGCTGCCAACTGCAAAGCAGATAAGCTAGCCGTAGGATGCACCCTTACTACGCTCACATTGGAATTTGAATCTCCTTTGGCATCTTACGTTTAAGCTCTGGATTAAAAGAATTCGCGTGGGTTTAGCAGGAAATAAGCTCGTCTGCAACTGCAAGGTCCTCTGGGTTTTCAGTAAAACTCAAGACATCTATAAACTACTTGCCCTCTCTTTATCTTTCTGAACACTGACGCTGGAGAATCTTCTAAGAATCCTTTTGGACGCTAGTTGACAAAGTTGTATGGAGAAGGGTGTGTGACAACTTTTTAAATGATTATTTTCGTTCTAACAAGTTAGATAAGACTAATTTTTAAATGTATACTTACGACAATTGCAGAACGATATTGAAAATTGGTCAATATAATTTTTTGCCGAAGTCAATGCAGAATGGACCCCGGCATATGATAGAGGCCAGGAATGTTTTTTCATATGGAAAGCCTTAGGTTTAGAGAGAGTTCAAAAAACTATCGTAAAACTAGGGGAAATTCATAAAATTTTTAGAGGAGACTAAATTCAATTTATCGTTCAAACATCAGTCCGAGTTGCTTCGAACGGCACGGATCGACTCTCAACGGACTCTCAACATGTTGACTATTAGTTGAGCTAAGCGCCCCAAAACACATTCTTTGCTGAACGTGGATTTTCGTAAAAAAAAATAAGGATTTGTAAACGTTGTTCTGGTGTAAGTTTTTCCGTTATTTTTATGTAGAAAAATCTCAAACCAACAAGCGTGGGTTTCGCTCAAGAATTTCGTAAAGCTTTTATTAACCATTTTTAATAAAATAGCAATAAACGTTTTTGTTAGAAAGCGGAGAAGCTCTGAAACAAGCTTATTGTTTGTTTGGTAATTGGTATTAAAGATATGCTCGAGTACAACCAATAAAATATATATATTTTATCAAACCTTTTCAATTTATTAAATTTTTACTGTTTTGAGATTATGATGAGAAACCAGAAAAAACTAAATAAAATAACATAAATTTGAATAACCACTCGGTCAATATAAATTTGCATAATTTGTGACAATGACAACGACTCGGTAGCCAATTGAGTTCTTACCGGCGGTCGTCGCTCATGACAGGTAAGAAACCTTGTACAGTTATATACATATGTACAAATATTGGGGCGAAATGTTAATACTACAAAGAAAAGGCTGATGTGGAATTGACAGAAGGTAAACGAACATTGACATAAAAAATTTCCATAAATTGTGTACTTATATATATACATATTAGGGTGGGTAAAAAATGATTTTCGCTTGATACACCGAAGAATTGGATGATAAACATCTCTCAGGAAGTCTCTCCACGTATGAGCTCTTAATTGTAACGGGAAGGTTCAATATATATATGTATTTATATAAATACATGTGCTTGGATTCGGATACTTTGGTTGACGCTTTTTGTAGATTAAGGTATATTGCTGAATTGGAATTTTGCAAGTTGCAAGAGTATAAAATACTTAGTTTTGTCAGCACCTGAGAGTATTTTCAATGTCATTAGTTTCTGAAATGAGGTTCGTGTATTTCCGACCAAAATCTGAGGACTGATGTCGCGTAAATTCCTTTTTTACAAAGAGGTTTCCAAAGTAAACAGGACTTAAAAAAAACCGAACAAATTGTTTCTTAGCGAAATCAATTTATTTTTTTCAAAGTAGTCTCCTTCTGCTTCAATACAGCTTTTTGCTCAGTCCAAAAGCATGTCGAACGGGTGTTTTAGCTCGTTGGCTGGTATCGCCGCCGGCGGAGATCTTTTGAATGGCCTTAACGTCTGCATGACGCTCTCCTTTCATGGGTAAATGCATTTTTCCGAAAAGGAGAAGTCGCACGGTACCATATCTGGTGAATACGGGGAGTGGTTAATGGTTATAATGTGATTTTTGGTCGTCAGTCAATTTGTGTGGAACAAACCGTGCACACGCCTTTCGTTAGCCCAAATGTTCAGACAAAATGCAATAAATCGATTTTTTTTTTTAGATGTTCAATTCCATTTCCATATGATTTTTGATGAATTCACGCACAGTTTCGATGGAGTTTCCGTTGATCACGGATTTTGATTGGCCCACATGTTGATCGTCATTTCTGTCCCCAAGACCACTTTGAAAACGTTGAAACCACTCGTGCACTCTGCTATAGGATACAGAATCAGCGCCATCAACTTGTTTCATCAATTGAAACGTTTCGGCAAAAGTTTTACCAATTTTTAAACAAAATTTAATATTGACTCTTTGTTCGAAGCTCATTTTTGCACCGATAACACACACATACTGACACTTAAAACGCAATAACTTCACTCCAATACATGAAATGTCATGAAATTCTCGCTGGACAATCGATAAAGATAGCAGATTCTAACGCACTAGTCGACGCATAGATGGCACCAACAGGGGGCGCTAAATACAAAAAGTCCTGTTTACTTTGGAAAGCTAGTTGTATGAAGAACAGTCAGTTGACTTGCTAGTTGGGTTGCATTTCCTACAAGTTTCTAACCACTTTATTTGTCTACTGGGTACATTAATCTCATGATGTGTGTATTTGAAATGGTTGCTGGTAATGTTGACCATTTATCATTTATCCACC
>NW_017535830.1:178923-182661 GCF_001853355.1 Bactrocera latifrons | reverse complement strand
ATTTGGGGAACACATATACAATTATATATAATGAATAGTATATTCAACGATACAAATACAAATGTATGGCACAGATTATTTTTCAAGCTTTCGTTACAATTTTCGAATAAATTTTTTAGATCGAACCATCAAAATCACAATAAATCTCTTTGTAAAGGGTACTATAGCTTCGAAAAAAGGTAAAATATTTCTTATTTCTTTGCTTTATTGCCGAACTTTTAAATTCTCTTCTTTCCGCCGCTGGATTCAGCACACAAATTTAAAAGTTTGTGCAGAAAAGAATACAAATATTTTCATAGCACATGTGGTTGTTTGCTTTTGTATTACCGAACGTGAGCTATGGTTAACTTTCGGGTTTATTTTAAAAGTGTAAACACAAGCAAATATTTCAATAAAAAAAAATGCTACAGATTCTACCTTTTTTTTATGGAGTGGGAATTAATTGGGTCAAAAATGGTTTACTTTGCAAAGCTATATATTTTATTCAGAGAAGTTCGTGTCCTTACCTTGCCAGCCCATCGAGAGTACGAGAGTTTATACTTTAGTGTTGAAGAGTCTAAAGAAGAAGAAGGAGAGCATAATTTACTGTACCAATTACTTTGTGTTCTTTCTTATTTAAGGGAGGTGTGTGTCTACTGCGGATGATTTTAGACGGAGAACGACTATTGAAGTTATGCCATCTGGGGTCGTTGCCCAGTTCCATTATAATCAAATATAAGGAAATGTAGGCCAATAACAAGCATATAACATACAGATAAACCTTTGCCGCGCTTTTTGGTGTGAATTATACAATAACAAGTGGAACCGTGCTTTATTATTTTTTCCAACCCTTTTAAGTTAATCAGCCTTAAAGTCATGAGCCATGATTTTGATAACCTAATGATGACAGCAAATTCCTTCGTTCATATAAGAAATTCAGGAGAAATGTTTTGCGCTTCAAAACAGCACGCTCAAATTCTCATTGTGGTATGATAGTATATTGTGGATAAAGCTGCTCAGTTAACAGTCCTTGGACAAATATAAATCGGGAAGTTGCTTATCAGGAATATTGACCAATATATTTTTCACATTCTTGAAGTTGGCTAGAGAAAACTCTTTTATAACCCTATAGCCATATCCTCGAAGTTAGACTTTCACGACTTCTGCGGCAGTTGGTAATAAGGAATCGAATCGAGACCACATACATTCTGTTGACCGAATCTCACACAAAATTTACTTACGTTATTCACGGTGGGGTCTGAGGAGATCTGTCACACGAGAGCGAAGAAGCTTGGCGGTTTCTATATAGATTATGCGTAGATTTGAATTTTGCGAATAGGCCTCAGTTTCGGCGATGAAAATTTGTTTACAGCAAGCAATCTTTGAACAGGAAATATTTGCTGAAGGCCCGATATGGAGAATACTGTGTTTGTAGAAAGAATTTGAAGCCCAAACCAACGTTTTTTTCGTCATCGCCTTCACTTACTTGTGACACGACGCATTGGCTTCGTAAAACAGCATTTTCTTTTCCATCAAATGCGGCGTTTTTCGGCGATTTCGTCCTTCAAACGTTCCTATAGCGATATGTAATAGGTGCTGTTGATAATTCTTCCGTTTTCAAGATATTCAATTAAAATTGTTTCATATATCCCAGAATGCAGATACGATAACCTTGCCAGCCGACACTATGGAGCCGTGTGCAGTCTATTTAGATGACTGTCGATTGAACTTTAGAGTCTAATGATGTAGCCAAGTTTCATCCATTGTCATATGAAAGCAAAAACTTGGGTTTATTACGCTTGAACTTAACCAAACACAGCTCCAAATCATCAATTGCTGATTGTTTTTGGTTTAAAATGAGCTCGTACAGCACACACCTTGCCCAGAGCTTTCTAATATCGAGCGTACACATTCAGCTGATAACTTTATTGTGCCTGCTATCACGGTCATCTAAAATTATTTTGTGTATTGGTTTGATATTTTCGTCGATAATAGTCACTGTTGGGCCTCCACTGCATTCACAACAACAATACTTACATCACCCATATTTGGAACACTATTATTTCTTACTCAAAAAGTTGATGCTGTAATTCAAAGCTTTTTAACCTATATTATGAAACGTCGGCGCTTTAAGGTTCTGTTCGTTTTTCGAAATGGAGAAAAGCCATACGAGTCGTTTCTGGCGAATATGAAGGCAGGGATATTGTCACAGTGTGATTTTTGGTCAAGCAATGAAGTGTCAGCTTTTAGCAAACGAAAATTGCCAAGCTTATAAAAACACGTTTTACCTTAGCGGCGGCTACAGACAAAGTAAGCAATGAATACAGCAACGAACAAGTGGACTGCTTTTCATATTTCGGATTTAAAGAAAAACAACAAATTTTAATCTTCGAAAAACCAACGATTTTTTTTTTTTTTTTTTTTTTTTTTTTTTTTTTTTTTTTTTTTTTTTTTTTTTTTTTTTTTTTTTTTTTTTTTTTTTTTTTTTTTTTTTTTTTTTTGTTTTTTTTTTTTTTTGAATTCTTCATTATGTTTTTGCATGCATTTGCACCTTTCTTTAGAAGCTCGTTTAGCACTCTGATTAAGGTTTCAACAACAAAACATGCATTGTGAATCCACCAACCACCTCTTTAGACGCCGCAAAACGATGATCAACTAGTTCATTTTAAAAGTACGGAAATAAAAAGAAGCAATTCGGTCCCAAGTCACACTATTTTGTGGTTGGATGATCAAATGGATGCTTTGAAAGCTGAAAAATGTCATTTTTTCAGTTGTGGCAGCTCTCACAGCTTTGCCCTAGTGAAGAGTGATTTCTTCAAGGAAACTGGCAAACTTATAGTTGTGTTACACTCAGAACTTACTATTCTGCGTTCTTCTCCTGGTGTGGTTGTAATATATCCAGCTGTTCCAAACAAAATAGAAGAGTTTCGTGCGCAAAGAACTTTTGTTGGATTCGGCTCATCTTGAAACACACTTATACAGTCGACTGCTCTTACTTTCGGGTACATATACGTAAACCCACGTTTCATCAACTCTGGCTGTCACGATTTCATAGACGTGTTTCGAAGCATCGCTATATTTTGAGCGATTAACAAATTGTATGGCATCCAAAATGAACAAATATTTTTTTACAGCCAAGTGCCCATGCAATATTTAATGTATGCCGCTTATGCCTATTGTTGTTTCTATCTAACGATTAACAATAATATTCGCAAAGTCCCTCTAGGAGTGATCTGCAATCTCGATTGAATCATCATACCATCGATAAACAAAACTGGTCTTTGATAAATCTTCAACGTTAAAAATTTAAATGAGTTCATCCTGTCTATGTCAAAAGTTAAAAAAAAAAATCGCGAGCAAACATTCGCGATTTAATTTCACTTTTTGTCGAAATGAATATTTCACGTCACTGTAAACAACACATGATGCCAAAAGTGTCTAACTTCATAATCGACCTGTCAGTTGCCAGATTGTGATACTAGGGTTGTCAAACATCGAATATAAAAGTCAAACTTCGTATAAAAATTCGTGCTATCAGCAACACATACGCAAATTTCTATATTATCAGTTCCTCCCACATTTTAAGACAATTAGATATGCAACATTAGTTGCAAAATTTATTTAAAAACAGAGTCGAAATAAGTAAACTTAATTTATCATACAAGGTGTGTTCAAAAAGTATCGCGAATTTTGTGTTTTTTCAAAAATTATTTATTTATTCATGAATATCTATTTTGTCCCCTTCAAAGTAATCCCCAT
>NW_017535830.1:162386-178638 GCF_001853355.1 Bactrocera latifrons | reverse complement strand
ACGTTGCTTCGGTCCAAGGTAGCTTCTCCGTATGCCACAGTCAACATTCGGAATACATCAGCGCACTTAATTTCGTTTTTCACACAAAATTTGATACAGGTTCTTTGATCCATTTTTTTGAATAGGTAAAGATCGCATTCGATCCAAAACACGTGCAAGCAAAGCAGCTGTCAACAATTAAATGAACACTCAAAATGGCCAAGCTTGTCGGCATAATTGAGAGACGCGAGTACCAACATAACGCCACAAAAAATTCGAAATTCGAATATAAGTAACCCGCGAAAATTCAAAACTCGCTATGCTTTTTGAACACACCTCGTACATAATAATTTTCGGAGCAGCTGTACTTAACTCCTGATAAATTTCCACGCCAAATTGTACAAAACTTTTCTCTTAATGGCAAGTTTTGCTTTAGTACTGGACAAACTTATGAATTTCATGAATTTTGTGCGGCAGCTGCCCTCTGCCCAATTTGAGCCTTTTACTTTAATACATTTCCTTGTAAGTGTTACAAGCACTGATGGGGGGAGCCTGACTTAGAAACATAATTTTTTTTTTTTTTTTTATTGAGGATGTCTTTTGGAGAGAAAGAATGAGTTAAGTAAAATTAAATTTCTAGGGTTTATATTTATATATTTAAACATCATTCTTACAGTGTTTGAATACAAAATCTGTTATATTCTCCTTTTGGGATGCAATTGCCGGACAGGTCGCAATTTCTATCTGAAACAAAAAATTTAAATAGATTGATTTTTTTAATAACATATCTTCTAGTTAAACTAAAAAAGTGCTAAAAAAATTTTTGAAATTCTACAATTTTTTAAAACTTTTGGCAAAAATGTTCCACTTTATGTTGTTTAAAAAAATGTTCAAACATGACTTTTCTTAGTTTTTCTTTTTAATTTAAATAGAAGACAATTTAATGCCAAAGATAATTAATTTTGCCCCAATTAGACGCGATGTTTAGTTTTTTTTTTTTTATCTTGCCCGCCAATTCAGTAAAATCGTAGAAATGACAAACCGAGAAATCGCGTGTCAAAGTTTTCGCTTTCTGCCCAACCGCTCATATATAATATCTGCCAGACGCTTGGTCACTATTTTCCCTATAGCTTCGAAAATATTTCGAATTTCCTTCTAAAACTTTGGGGAAATATTCTTAGATATTTTTTAAAGAGATTTAACGAAAAAAAACTCGATTTTTTGAAGCTTCTAAATCAGGCTCATCCCTAAATAACCAACATGTTGGTTAAGTGCTCATTTTGCTCAACTGTGCATACATACCATCAGCAATTTGTACTTGTCCGTTTTTAGCTTTTACGATTTCTCACCCAAATACTCAAATTATTTACTTTATGAAGGGAATAGAAACACTAATTTCGTCAACTTGTACGAATTCATGTTGGGACGACAGTCCCGCGCTTTAGCTGCTATTAATTATGCCCTATTATTTTTCATTTCATTTCAAATATTCTGCTCTTTGCTTTTAATCTTCGCTTTCTGTTCACCTTTTTTGTTTTTGCGACGTGACAGACCTTAAGCTTGCTTTGAAAGACACACCACTCGTTTTGTTTCGGGCAAAAACGCTGCCGCTCTTTTCGTGTCTGTTTTGAGTGTTTTTATCTTATTTTGAAATTTATTTGAAGCCAAAAGTGTTTATTAAATAAAAAGTTAAGGAGCTTCAATTGTCATTAAGTCTTCTCTGATTTGTAAAAAGGATTTCGTTGTTTTAAGTTTGTGAAACCAAATAAAGTAAGAGAACCGTTTTAGTTTATAATGACTTAGTCACATAAAACAGTTGCTTCACTAAGAGCGTAACAAGGACAGCAAAGTGTTCACTCTGGCCTACCATGCTTTGTTAAAAAAGTTTGAACTGGAAGTGATTTGTAAAAATACAGGGACTAAATCCCTTCACACCAGCCGGTTCATCAAGAGTTCATTAGTCCAAAACTCCGAGATATCGTCAGCATCGGCACATAGTTGCAATTCTTTTCCTATAAAAAACTTTGCATTCGTATTCAAGATTTTCAATATGCTCTGCTTCTTCATACTCATGACAGCTGCTACAATAGTCATTGTATGAAGTTAACGGTCTGCTGGTTTAACCTGTTTGCACTCTTACTAGAGTTCTCATACCACTCCCGATGCCATGTTCGCCTGCTTCTTGGGAAAGTTTGGGAGTGACTCCACTGAGACTCATTAAATTTTTAACAAGCTTGTTATTTGATGTGTTGGCTAGTTCTACCGCTTTACAGTGACCAGTTATCATTAGGCTCCGGAAACCTTTGCATGTTTATGGTGAAATAGGCTTCACCGAGAAATCGTGGAGTTCTTTCACTATCTTTGTTAAAACTCTAAGAACCTTTAGTGATTTCGAAGCCGCTTGAATATCTATCTATACATACGAACACATTTTTTATTCTGACCTCGCTCTTTTCCAGAACAAGAAAGCTTTCTGTATTTATTGGAATCTTTTCTTCGAAGTCACTGCAGTGGTCTGGTAGCCGGAAGACGATCTTGATATCTAATTTTGCTGTAAAGACACCATCTTCTACTCAATTAACTAGTTTGGACCCATCCATATAGCGGAAACAAGTGCTTGCTTTGTTGTTCATACGACGATATATCTTCAATAAATTTGACATGCGTTATTGCTTGAGAGCATGTTTTAACATCCGAGGTCTCATGCAAATTCCATTTCGGGAAGGACGTGAACAAAATTTCGGTGCGATGACCTCGTAACCTGCGGAAATATAACAGACATACGAATATGGCTAAATCAACTCAGCACGTCATGCTTATCCCAAGTATATACAGCTGTATATTGCACAAGGTCTCTAACGAAGAATGTCTAAACATAAATCAAAAAATGTGGAGCGATGTCCCAGCGTCCTCTACGAGTTGTAATACATATACTTGTAATAAGTAAATTAAAACAATTTTTACTTATTTGGATCACATACAAGCACATAAGCATATTTAAACCTTTTTTTATGTACATGTATACGTATATGTGTGAGCATTAAGTAAGTATGATTTTACTTCGTTGAGTGGAAAATTAAATTTATTTTACGAAAGGCCGCACGCTACTTGACGAAACACTGGCGTGTCTACAAATACAAACACACACACATAGATACATACAGGTAGTTAAAAACACCGTGGAAGAGGTGGATGCTGTTAAAGTGGGAGAATTAAGCGTCGGCCGGCAGATGGACTAAGGTGCAAGGCGCTTTTCAACTGGGCTGTCTTGTTTAACCGATAACGGGACAAAGTGGCAACAATAAACAGTAAGCATAATCACATACAGGCACACAGCTATCCATGAAAGTTACTATTGACTGCACATAAGTGAGGCCATATGCTGAGCAATTGCATGAGACGCCCACATGTGGTTACCCATTGCTCGGTTCATTTTAGCTCTACTTGGCTCGGTTTGCCAGTTAATACAATAAACTGCGGCTTATTCAAGTGGAAGAATGCAAGTTTGATGCTTCATGCAATATTATCTTCTCTGGTTTATGAGGCATTCTGTATAAAATAAGAGTTTATGTTCTTAAGAGGTGCAGTTGTATTATAAATAATAAAGTAAAATTATATATAAGGTGATATTTGAATTTAAACTGCGCGCGTCGAAGGATTTGGAGAATTATTATTATTTTTAGATTTCTAGTACTGTCGGTCACATTTATGTCAAATTTCATGTCAAAATATTCATTAGTGTTTGAGATACGTGTCGCCTTGTGAGCTGCTAAAAGTAAGTTTTTTTGTTTTTTGCAATGTCGAAATTTGTTGAGCCAAGAATTTGCATTAAATTTTGTTTACGGAATCAATTATCTGCTGCGCCTTTGGTGATGAGGCTATGTAGAAAAATAATGTTTACAAGTGGTATAGTGAGCTCCAGGGCGACCATCAACCTCAACCGACGAAGCTCACGTTCAACAAATCAAATATTTGGTGTTGAAAACCCGTCGATTAACAATTAGAGACCTTGCTGATGAAGTTGGCATATCGAAAAGCTCAGCCAATACCACTTTGAAGGCTGTTTTGGGCCTCAAGCGCGTCAAATCTCGACTGGTACCGAAAACATTGAATTTTTTGGAAAAAGGCGTCGCGTTGAAGTGTGTGAAACGATGCTTTCCGACTACCAGAGTGTCATGAAATGCATTATAACTGGCGATGAGACCTGGATCTATGCCTACGACCCCGAAACAACCGACCAATCGAGCGAATATCGTGCCAAAAGAGAGCCGAGACCAAAAAAATCGTTCTAAAGTCGCTCAAAAATCAAGTTCATATTGACTGGTTTCTTCGATTATCGTATTGTTGTGCATTATGAATTCCTTCCAACCGGTCAAACAGTCAACAAGGAATATTATTTGAACGTTATGCGTCGTTTGCGTAACGCTATCCGCCTAAAAAGGCCGGAATTGTGGAAAGASAATTCTTGGTTTTTACACCGCGATAATGCACCATCCCATACTGCCCTCGTAATTCGTGATCATTTCGCCAAAAACTCAACCCATATCGTTCCGCAACCACCGTATACACCTGATCTGGCACCGTGCGACTTCTGGCAGTTCACCAAGCTCAAAAGACCGCTCCGGGGACACAGTTTTTATACGATAGAGGAGATTCAAGCCACAGCGAAGACGGAACTGAAGGCCATCCCRGAAAGTGACTATAACCAGTGTTTCGAAGATTGGAAAATCCGTTGGCATAAGTGCATCGCATCGGGAGGCGATTACTTTGAAGGGCATAAAATTGATTTGGAAGAATAAATAAAGAATTTTCAAAATAAATACAATGTCACTTTATTTTTTGGGCACAAAAAATTTTTTCATCTGCTTTTTTAAGGCCTGCTCATTTGTCGATATGCCACTATGGCATTAAGCTATCATAAAAACTTATTGATCAAAATTAAGTTCTTGAATGGAAATTTTTTTATCACACAATTTTTTGTTATTTTTCTACATATCATTTGACGAATATAATATGTAGTTGAAAAACCAACACTCTTTTTGAACCACTTACTTCCTTAAAACAGTTTTTAAAAATTTCAAAAGAACACTTCCCCACTTAAACGTACCCACTAAGACATTTTTGCGTAATGAGCACTTAAGCTTGGATATTTAATGCATACAAAGCAAATCGGGTCAACACTCAGCCTTCAATGCAAATTCTAGTATTTCATTAGACGCACATAGCATTTCATTCGCCACGCAAGCAACACATAATCAACAAAAAATGTATTTATTTTATGCAAATTGACACGTATGCATATACGCAACATCTGCATAATTCACTGCACTGTGGCATACACGACGTATACGTGATGAAGCAAGGCAATGCATCGCAGTGAGGTTACGTATACGCCACGTCAAGCAAACCAAATAAATGGCTAGATGTGCATAGAAATAAGCACTGACACAGTGTTTAGAACGATATTGATGGCACTATGTAGGTACATATGTATATGGCTACATAAGTTTAGCCTGGTAGCCGTGTTTGGAATACGTATTTGTATATTTCTAAACATGTTTACTTGCCCCTTCGACACGATCGTGCCGGCACACCTTTGCAATACAAAATTTAAATTCATCAATTATGCAAACCGCTCCAGTACCCATCAGCTGACCGCCTGCGGTTCCACAGGCATACACCGGCATTGCACACGTGGCAACACTCGGGCCATTATGCCGTAACATAAATAAAAAGCACACATTCCCACGAGTTGGCAAGCGTTTATTAAAGTGAAATCTGTAACTGAACAATCAGCGCTGCGGGAGTCAGAGAGTTACCTGCAAACAAAAGGCACTGACTATCGAAATGTCAACAGTCTGTCAACAAAAGTGGCTGTCGGCGCGCCACCGCGCCACCAACCGAGTCACCGCCACGGCTTTCATGGCTGGGTCTACGCGGATTTCTATTTTCCAATCACTTTAATTGTTCAGCCTTTCTTGTGTGCGCTCTTTTCCCCATATATGCCTCTTTTTTCTTTGCAATTTTTTGTTTGTGTTTGTATGCGGCACACAGATACGTCTTAATTTAACCGTATAAATGGCTACACATTAGTAGTAGTCCCTAGGGAGCGGCGCATAAATTGATTTAAAGTGCTCCATTGAAGTGGATTCCGTCGCAGCGTCAACCCAAGTGGGCATCTTATATCCCTTAGAGTGTATAATACATGCGTGTATATATATATCTGTGCATGTATCCATGAATGAAATTTTCATGCGAAGGCATATTCCCGAAATGATGCATTTAAGACCATTCAAGTGCTTTTCAAAGCACTTTCTCTCAAGTCTGCTGCTGCGCTAAGTGAACTCCAATGACGTATTCAGCAGAATTCGCGAATCGATTGTCACAGCGCACTCGGCAGGGAGAATGTGAGGATTTTATGTTTTGTTTGGCATAATTTATGCATGACTAGACCTTTTCCAGCAGGATATCCTAAATACAAAAGTAAGGAGAGCATACTGGGAATTTGTCTGGATTTTTTTTTCAAGCTCTTTTTTGATTATTAACAAATAAACTGATCAAAAATATTTGCGTCTGATCAGTTTCCTCAAGGTTTACAAAATTAATTTAAGTAATAATCAATGATAAATTTCGAGAAGATATCTCGTCAAACAAAAAAGTTTCCCATACAAGGACTTGATTTCGCGCGTTCCGTTTTTATGACAGTTACATATTAGAGTGGTACTATTTCAGCAGTTCGGACAAATGAGCAGCTTCTTGAAGAGAAAATTGTGTGTGTTGAATTTGTTATGATAATAATGGATCGATTTGTGCTTTACGTGCTGTCATTCTATATTCGGTCAACATAGTCGCCTGTAAACGCCGATTTTCACAAGAAAATTTTGTTCAGCAATGAAGATAATTTTTTGTTAAATAATAAACAAACTCGCATTTGGAGTTATGATAATCCACCAGGCATAACCGTCCCTATTTTGTATGCCGGTGGCTTTTATTCGTCTAAATATAATCCGGTCAGAATATTACAGCCAATGACGAATATTACAGAAACCCGATTAATGGCTTATTGTGTCCAGAGTAGGCGCTACATGCTCTACAGCCAACCAAACAATCAATTTATTGTAAGAAACTTTTGGTGAAGGCGTTATTGCTTGTCATGTGCCGGTGGCATGGCCTTCAAGATAGTGCGATTTAAGACCGATTTACTTTTTTTTGTGGAGTTATGTATAGTCGTTTGACTACGTAGATAAGCTCAAACGATTGATACCTGACAAGTGAATATTCGGCGCATTATTGCTGACATGATCTCATAACCGCCGCACGTGCTGGAAAAAGTGGTCAAAATCGCAACACTCAACTGAAGTTTAGTCGAGCCAGCCGTGATGGGCTTTGCACGAAAACAGGTTTTGACTTTAATATCACAACCTTATTTTAATTATAAAGCTAAATATAGTTTTTCTTGAAAATCACATGTCTGAAAACTACTCTTTACTAGGGCAATGTGTAAATATGTATAAAAATATATTTCACTTACCAAATAGACGATTGCGTCCAGAATATGAAGATAATAATATGATTAGAGAGATGGAGACAAAAGCCTCAATGCTTATAATGATATGCGGCTTTGCGTTGTGCGAACGCTTGACAGGAGCTTATTGCTAGCGAGAAGGATATGATGACGTTTAACAACACATCTAACACAATTGCCTTGCTGCGTGTGTTAGAGCCGAAAAAATTCCATCTACAAACACACCGCGGGCAAAACCGTAACTGTAACGGCGCAGCGCTAACTGTAATAGCACACAAATGTGATATGTAAATATGTGTGTGTATGTACCATCCATAGGTATGTATATTATTAGTAGCATTAGTTATTCCAGCACATATACTCAAACATATGGCATTATATGCCTGTTATATTTTTACACTTATGACCGAATTTTCAAAACGCTCTCTTTGTATGATATTTTGGTATGCACAGACACTGCAGCTGCTATACAAATTATCCGGTGAACTTATTTAATATTTTTGTGAATTTTCATATTTAAATTTTTTTTATGAAAATCTCAAAAATTGTTTTTTTATGTATACACTTATTACATATCCACTGCTGATTACACAATAAATCCACGATATCGATTTTCACACGCCCACACCCGCATATGCAGCCGCACTGATAAGCGTTGATGATACATTTAATATTAACCCGCGTGCTAATAAATTGATTAACACACAATCCTTCGCACACACACATATACCGTTACGAGTGAGAGCATCGTAAGCGCCTTGAACAAAGAGCCACAAATTGCCGTAAAGCTGCCAATATATTTTGTATCGGCACGCTACGGGGGAGAAAGGATCGCAACGTAATACTAAAAATCTGAAATTGCCGGAAGGGAAAAAACACATGAATGTGCTTGCTGTATACACATACACATACAATTAGATATGGAAGTATGTGCTGCCACCAATAGCGCATTAACGCCTTGATGCTATGATTTGCGCGCCGTAAAATAAAAAAAAACGAGTAAGGAAGGGCTAAGTGCGGGTGTCACCGAACATTTTATACTCTCGCATGATAAAGTGATAATCGAGATTTCAAGCGTGGTTGTGAACCGATTTCACCCATATTTGGTACATGTTATCAGGGTGTTAAGCAAATATTATATACCAAATTTCATTGAAATCGGGCGAGTACTTCCTGAGATATGGTTTTTGATCCATAAGTGGGCGACGCCACACCCATTTTCAATTTTTAAAAAAGGCCTGGATGCAGCTTCCCTCTGCCATTTCTTCCATAAAATTTAGTGTTTCTGACGTTTTTTGTTAGTCGGTTAACGCACTTTTAGTGATTTTCAACATAACCTTTGTATGGGCGGTGGGCGTGGTTATTATCCGATTTCTTCYATTTTTGAACTGTATATGGAAATGTCTAAAAGAAACGACTCTATACAGTTTGGTTGACATAGCTACAGTAGTTTTCGAGATATGTACAAAAAAGTTAGTAGGGGCGGGACCACGCCCACTTTTCCAAACAAATTACGTCCAACTATGCCCCTCCCTAATGCGATCCTTTGTGCCAAATTTCATTTTAATATCTTTATTTATGGCTTAGTTATGACACTTTATAGGTTTTCGGTTTCCGCCATTTTGTGGGCGTGTCAGTGGGCCGATTTTGCCCATCTTCGAACTAAACCTTCTTATGGAGCCAAGAAATACGTGTACCAAGTTTCATCATGATATCTAAATTTTTACTCAAGTTACAGCTTGCACGGACGGGCGGACAGCCGGACAGGCGGACGGACAGACGGTCGGGAGGACAGACAGACATCCGGATTTCAACTCTACTCGTCACCCTAATCACTTTGGTATATATAACCCTATATCTGACTCTTTTAGTTTTAGGACTTACAAACAACCGTTATGTGAACAAAACTATAACACTCTCTTTAGCAACTTTGTTGCGAGAGTATGAAAAAAGCTCTAACCCTGACAGGTATAATGGCAAACTCTTTAACTTTCTATCACCGCCAATACAAATAACCATAATAAATTTGTTACACTTTGAAGTGGCAATTCAACCATTAATTACTATTACATAGGTGTTTAACACAAACAGCGCACATCCTGCCTTTCCGACACGCACAAATTCTACAACCGCATACAAACAATGAACACATTCTTATGCCAATGAACTTTCGCTTAGCGGCGATTATACGTAATAAAATGTTTTAGGTCAAACGAATGTTCGGCAAATATCAGCTGTTGCGTTTGCCCACAGCACATAGGCATGCATGTGTGTGCAACTTATGCTTTCATGTGCCGTGCACGTGACATTTTACCCTAACAAATAAGTGTTTGCGCCTAAATATAGGCAACAGCGGCGTTGAGTAACAATAATAAGCGACAAGTAAGGGTTAAAGAGACTGCAAAACAATGGAAATTGGCGACAACATCCAGCAGCCTTTGAACATAACCTACAAGCACATTCAAGTACACACATTTTAATATATGCGAGCTGCAAAATATGCCATGCATGCCAGCACAAATGTAGCGCAGTTAGCGCGGCCAAATGTGTCGTTTGGCTTCTCTCACTTAACGGCTTTCCTAACACACACACACACACACACACACACACACGAAGCGAACGCGTAATTGATAGACAGAATTCAATTCTTTGCAAGCGACACGCGGCTGTCCATTACGTGTGCGACCGACAAGCACGCATACACGCGAAAACAGCAAACAGCATCATCACTGCCATCATGATTACAGTAGGACAGCTGTAAGTATAAGCGTGAGTTGGTCAATGCTCTGCGGCTCGGTGTCGACGGTGTTTATTGGCGCACGTAGGGAATTTGCACATTGCTCAGCATCACACATTTTTTACTGTTGTTTATTTACACAAAAGTGCTTGTTTTAAATATTTTCTTTTATAAATTTTCACAAAAAAATTTTTGCTAATTTTTTTTTACGAAACAAAAAAAAAGGTGTAAAATACGTTCACCAGTAATGACTACTATACAGAAAACAAAAAATGTAACATTCTTTGTCACCTCAAAACTGTTTGTGTACTATATATATACACTTATATAAATCTTTTTTCGTTTTAATTTGTTCAACTATTTAATCACTGATTTCCGCTTCCGGCATACGTACGCGCTGCTGCTTAATACGAGACTGGCTGCATTACGAATGTGTCAGCTCGTTTTTTATCAAACCGACGTAAAGCCGACGAGCATATTTGCGACCTACTGCAACAACACATTTTTGCAACACTCGTCCAAACGAACTTGTTCAGGCAACACATTGTACCGTTATATGTTCACTGGAGATAATTTTGTTAAATTCAAAACACAACACGTTCACTGGCAACATGTCGCATGCAACGCTGTGTGTTAGACGAGCTAACATAAGACAATTCTTGACTTTGTGGTTTACAAATCAGACCAGTCAACGTGGCTTGCTATGACGAAAACTGTGCCACATGCTCACATAATACATACGTATGTATAAAATTAAAAATGATATATACATATGTACAGTGGTATATATATATATATATACATATGAAGCAGATATACAACCACTCGCTTGAAGTGTTCATTTCAACAGCTGTGTCACTTGGTGAATAAGTGCAAAGTTCTCACAATTCGCAACATGGGGTACTTCGCTTTGCACATCAAGCTTTTGAAAATATTCGCCCGCCTTTAGTCAGCGGTTCCTTTGACCATCGCAATGCTTACGATAATACACAATAAACTTTTGGTGCAAAACCCTCATACCCACAATAATGGGAAGATCACGGATTTATAGAATGGGTAGCCCGTAATTTTTCGTAACAAAAACGATAAACTTAAAGTATGCAGAACTTAAATCAAAACGACACTCCTAAAGAGATGCAAGCTTCACAAAATAAGAAGAGTCTTAAACAAGCGATTAAACTTAGAGAGAATGTAAAGAACAGTTAAATTTCCGAAACTCAGCACGAGTGTATTCCTCATTAAAACCAAAAAAATACGAAATGAAAAAGAAACTAGGTTAAGGGTTAAGGGGTTATATATGTATATTTAGAAAATTCAACAAATCGGTTATACGAGTATATATNTGTATGTACACATATTTAAAAATATATCGTATCCGGTGATTATCTTTGAAGTTACATGCTAATTTGGAAAGGCATTTCAAACTGCTTGGTAGTGCATTCCAAACTTTAAACGGGTTTTTCTTCAAATTTTCAAATGACGAAACAAATTAGTTTCAATTTTTAACACGAACTTCTTAACTAATTAATAGAAGATATTTTTCTCACCAATAAATATTTTTTTACAAGCAATTTAAGGCCGAAATTTTTGTCAAAAATCGGTTTACTTTTTGACCCCCTTAAACGTCAAAGAAAAAATTGTATTTCTTATTCTTTCCATTACTTACTATATTTAAAATTAATTTAACGAAATCTGTTTACTTTTTAATATCAGAGGAACTTGCGGAGTTCAGCTGTAGTTCCTTCCCAAGTAAATATTTTCACTAATAATAAGTCGTAAAAAACAGTTGAAATATGTGTAAAAATTTTTGGATCTAAGAATTTAAAAGAAAAAAATCTGGAAAACTCGCTTTTTTTTGGCCTTCTAACTGTATATAAACCTTTAACTACGGTCAAAAAGTTGATTCCAATCGTGCAGTTTTTCTGACAACTCTATGGTATAGTGGTCCGTTCTGAAGAGTTTCTCCGAAGATTATACCATTGTTTTCGACGAGCCTCCAAGACAAATTTTGTTAAATATATCTTGTGAGATATAAATGTTTTCCATATAAGAAATTTATTCCTATAGTTCAGTTTGTATGCCAGCAATATTATAGTAAAAGCTATTTTATTTTTGGCAAAATTCCTTTTTCATTCAACATAGTTCCCTTCAAGGGTGATAACCTACAACTTTCGATACTATTTATTTATTATACAACGGTAGCAATATAGAGTCAAATTCATGGATTTTTCCATCGTCTTCATTAACTTCTGATAAGGTGCATTGTCTTGAAACAGCAGTTTCGTTTCCTTCAAAGCCGGATTTCGTCGTTCAAACAGTCTAAAAAGGACATGTAATAGTCACTGTTGATGGTGTTTCCTTTTTCAAGTCCATTCGCATCCTCTATACCATTTCGTCATAACCTTACCAGTTGACTGTTGCGATTTTTTAAGCTTTAGAGCGGCTTCATCAAGTGCAGTCCACCCGACAGACTGTTTATTGGACTTTGGTGTGAAATCATTTTGCTCATTGCTCAGTGCTCATTTCACCGCGTCTGAACTTAGACAGAAACTCGTCAGAAAGCAAAATTAATCAATTCGCGATATTTCTTTTTATTCAATTTTTCACAATAACAAAAATTGCTTCATTCAAAATTACATAATTCACAATTCGATAGCTGTTAAATTAAAACACGCGCCTTTGAAGGTCAAGGCTAGCTAAAAATCATGCAAATTTAAAACTAATTGCATCTATACGTCACATACGGGGACTTTTCAATTGGATCTAACGGACACTTGACTTTACTATTAGTGCAAAGGCTGAAGCATTGAAAAAATAACGCGAATTTTATAACTTAAACTGTGCTACTTGACAATAATAAATATCGTAATGTTTTTCTTAGTCTTTCGAAAACTGATTGACGCAAAAGCACACCATGCTGACAAGTGCTGGCATCGCGGAGCAATATCTATTCGTGTATATATGTATATCACAAGTTACGGCCACTACTGGGCTTGTCAATCAACATTACAATAATTGAGTTCTTTCTGCCACCACAGCGAGCCTCGAATCAAAAGGAGCGAAGTCGAGTGATGGTTGGGCGTATAAGTTTATGTTCGATCACTTTTGTTTTCGTCTCTTATTTGTTTTTGTTTTTCATTTTTGTTTTCATTTGTTGCGCACATACTGTCTATTTGATGACGAAAATGTAATTAATGTTCGTGTCAATATTTGCGATGCCATCATCACCTCAGCCCATACGGATAAGCCTTGAAGTGTGGTGGCATACAGAGTCACGGTGTAGATGGAGATGTGCATACAAATATTTGTGTTTTTCTTTGGAGGTTTTCTTTAATATATGTAGAAACTACGAATGGAAAAAACTTCATACTAAGTATTTTGACTATTCTCACGCCTAACTGCGAACTCGATTTTCTGATGCCTGCTGGAGAATATCTGCATTACTTACATTGTCAGCGAAGGCAAAATCATTCGATTTAATGCTTGTAGATTATCATCACTTAGGGCATGTTAAATCAAAGGTTTACGCAAATAAAGCAGCAAACTGGTTACACCAAACAGAGTGCTCATTGAGTTTTTATGAATGGATCTATTTATAGCAACTGCAATATTTATGGTCCTATTAGTATCAACGCGGATAGCATGAAAACTACAATAGTCACTGCCACAAATTGAGCAAATTTCAAAGAAAAAAAATTGTGTACAGTCCTTTCCCAAATGGACAACGCAATTCCAGAATTGTAGAAGCTTGACGCATTTGTTGCTTTGCAAATAGTTAGGCCAATTTGAGTTACATCATGTGCAGAGCAACTTCGCAGACCATAAGCAGCATAAGCTTAAGTCTTAAAATATGGTTTGTGCTCAGAAGCATTCATGCATTTGCATATGCAGAATTGCGTTTCCAGTTTTTTGGAGAATCAGCGGTAGCAAAACATGATAATAAAGTGCATACATCTCTCAAAACAGTGCAAGTGGTAGCTCACATATGTATGTACGTGTCTACATGCATTTGTTTCTTAACTTTATTATAATTGGTAAATTTTTATACCCTATTTATACAAACTAGTAGATTAGTTTCTGAGCTTTCGCCCGGAAAGTCCTTTTGTTCCCAAAAAGCTACTTATTTGTACTAGACGCCGATATCGGTGAGGTATTGTATATAGCTGCCATACAAACTGAACGCTCGCAGTCAATTGCTTATATGGAAAACTGTTTAATGCCTTAACAAGGCATCTTCAAGCAATTTTACAGGAATTATTACCTAAGGCAATGGTGCAATCTTCAAAGAAATTGTTCAGATCGTATTTAAATCCAGTTCTTGTAGGGAATCGATTGTGTTTGTAAATACATATAATAACAAATTACGGCGGTTTGGCGGAGCGTATGAGTAACCTATTGAAATGTGGTTATACTATAACTTAAAATAAAAATTATTTTGGCAAAAACTCATCTCTTTCCATTAGAGCAAGGTTTTGTAACTTAAATACCAAAAGGACATACAAACAAAAGCATTTCAAACATTAGCATTGCATTGTTATTGTAACACCAGAGAAAATGTTTCAGGTGTTGTTGAGGAATGCGAATAGCCTGACTGAGACACTGGAGCGGGAAGAAAAGCATGTGGTTTACGACTATGTATACCCGTACGGCCCAAGAGTCACGGTAACAGATCATTATGACCGCCCTATAACACGGTCCACATCTATACGCAATAATACGAAGCCAATTAAGTTTTCAAAGGTTTGAGAATCGACCCACAGAATTCCATATTGAGTAGTGTTGCAGGTAATTTGTAGTGCTCCAGTAAATCTACTTATTTCTCTAGTTTAAATACAGCTTTTAACTGCGTGCCTTCGCTGAGATTCAAAAAAAAAAGAAAAAAAAATTTTGAGTAAAAAATATCGCAATTTCATTGATTTCATTCACTACACTGCTTGCACATAACGTTATTAATTTTGTAGCAACGCTGTAGCAGCAAAAGTAAAGCAGATGGAAGTCAAAGGATAAAACAGAAAAGATGCAAACCACTCTGCGCGGCAAAAGCTAAGCATAAGATGAAGAAGTCCTTACTTCTTCTTCTTATAGAATGCACGCGGTTGCAATTAAATGGTCTACATTCGTTACTATTCGCTCGCTTACAATATCGCAACGACATTTTTGAGGTCATTGAGGTCGCTGAACATGCGGAAAATGCGTGACATTTGCACTTGCATTTCATTTTACTTAATTTTATTTTAATTTACTCTTGTACTTTTTGCAACCTTCTTCTTTTTTTTTATTATTACAAGCATCTCATCTGCTGGTGTTCGCCAGTTGGCTCTTCACACACCACTGGTCACTTTTACTTGACGATGAGCTTACATATGTGTGTCGAAGAGCGTAGTTTCAGTCGCTATTGTTCCCGACGCGCAGAGTTCGCTGCAATGACAGCAACTTTTTGAAGAGATGGGTCACGCTTTAAACCAACACTTTCACTTTGCAAGTGAGAAGATAATGTATCTAATTAAAAATGGAGGGTTAGAGGGGTGCATTAAGGTGAATGGAAAATTTATTTCTACACTCACTAAAAGTAGATCTTCACATAAGTGGAATATAAACTCAAATTAGAGAGGAATTTTACGACAATGGTACTGCACTTCGAAACACCATTTTGATGATATCTAGGAATCATAAATCTACATTAAAGAATAACTTCATAAATACCGTCAAATTATCATCAGTAAAAAAAAACAGATAGGGAAGGGCTAAGTTCGGGTGTCACCGAACATTTTATACTCTCGCATGATAAAGTGATAATCGAGATTTCAGGCGTGGTTGTGAACCGATTCACCCATATTTCGTACTTATTATCAGGGTGTTAAGAAAATATTACATACCGAATTTCATWGAAATCGGTTGAGTACTTCCTGAGATATGGTTTTTGGTCCAAAAGTGGGCGACGCCACGCCCATTTCTAATTTTTAAAAAAGGCTGGATGCAGCTTCCTTCTGACATTTCTTCCGTAAAATTTA
>NW_017535830.1:147614-161921 GCF_001853355.1 Bactrocera latifrons | reverse complement strand
ACTCTACTCGTCACCCTGATCACTTTGGTATATATAACCCTATATCTGACTCTTTTAGTTTTAGAACTTACAAACAACCGTTATGTGGACAAAACTATAATACTCTCTTTAGCAACTTTGTTGCGAGAGTATAAGAAGACTTTATTTCGGAATTTGTACACCTTTGCAATCACTCAAAGTACGCCCGATCGTTTACGTGAATTCAATATTTTTTCATGACAAACGCTTACGCGGTTATAGCCGAATTAACAACAACCCGCCAGTCGTTTCTTCTTTTCGCACTGTGGCGTCAATTGGAGATTCTAAGCGAAGCCAGTTCGTTCTAAACCTTGTATTTTCAAGAGATTGAACGTCGGCTTCTTCCTCTGCTCTTCTTGCAAGTATTACCGCGAATACTCCCAGAGCTGGATTGTTTTCATTCAATCGGACGACATGAGATTTTTTTTACCGTTCGTTATTTGAGTATTATTTCATGGTGTAGTCTGATACATATTGTATATGAACGCAGGGTAAATGCAATCGATCGCTTTTATTTTATAAGACGATGAATAATAACGTATTAAAATGCATAACAATGCTGAGGCCTTAGCGCAAAGATTTTTGTGAAGAACCCCATTATTAACTTCTCTTATTTATGGATCTGATGAAGAGAGGCGCTTCGGTTCCATTACACCAAAGCAAACTTTAACTTGCTTGTACGCGCGAGATATATATAGTTCTCCCCGCATTGCTTCTACAAAGTTGTTAACTATGTCAATGTCCACCCCAACGAAGCGGAGCAGCAGCAACGCCAAGTTCGTCCAGCGTTTCGCCACATTGTTGCTAAAACTTGCTGGGACCTTGATCGCTGCAAGAGTGCACTTTTCAATTTTCGGTTGGAAAACGGGCTTTTGTTGTTCGTGCCTGATTGCGTAGTTTTAAGTGACCATCAATTTTGTATTTCTTCTTGCCTGCGCAAGCAGCACAAAGGTTCTAAGGAGCATGCAAAGGCATAACGCTTAAAATGTAATTGCAAATTGATTGAATGTTCGAGCACCTTCTGCCTTGGGACACATATTATTGATTGGCTACATTTGCACGGTAGATATGTACATATTTGTGCCGCAAGGACAACACGACTTTTTGCAAGAGAACCCAGCTGAGTTCCCTATAACAGAAGTCTGATATATATATATATAGATGTGTTAGTAAGTTAAAAATCAATAAGTATTAGTATTACAGACGATGATAGGGTTTATTATTGAAACTAGATTTTTTTAAGGCGGCTGGGAGCCAATTCTTAGTTGCTTAAGATAATAGGTGCTGTTTAGCTAGAAGTCTGAGGCATCTGCTGAGGAGTATATTTTATCTAAAATTGGCACTTTTTAGTCCAGCAGAAGTGCAGCGTGAACTTTGAAAATATTTTCGAAGAACAACCAGAAATACTTATTGAATGATATTGTCGAAACTTTACAGCTTATAAAACATCAATCGGACTTTTCAAAAAAAAAACATCATCTTTCGATGGGTTATACCTTTAAAAATAACATACTAAAATTTCAAATCGATATCTGAAACAGTTTTTGAGTTTTAGATAACAATCACTTTATCTTTAAACGCGTTTTTCTCGAAACAGCATTTTCCGAATTTGCTGCAGTGATTACTCAAAAACAAATGATCCCATCACTATCGAATTTTTTAACATATTCTATATATAGTTCTCCGTACAATAACCAATCGATTTTTAATCTGATCAAAAAATCGAATTTTGGCAGGCCAAACAGTACCAAAATTTAGGGTTTGTCAATTTTTTTTTTTTTTTTTTTTTTTATCGAAGGTCATTGTACAGACAATATTATCTAGTTTAACGAGAAAGTTTTGTTTTTTAGATTTCATCCACGAAGAAGGCCGGAATCACTGCAGCAGTAAAGGACCTTTTTTTCGCGCCGTTGGAGACCGACTATAACTTAAAAAAGATTTAATTTTTTTCTTCAAAAATTTCACTGCATATTCTTGAGACATGTATAAATACATTCCTAAAATTTTGAAATAATCGATAAAGTATTTTTTTTAATAAAAATTCCCAAAAATCACCTTTTTTTAGGCCATTACACTAGGTGTGTCCCTTAAAGGCTTTGTAAAGGATTGTTTTGTTATTTCGTTGCTGTTTGTTAAGATTATCAGAGTGTATATTTTTTTGTGTAATCGGAGCTCATTCAAATTGAAAATAAAAATGCTTGAGGTGTGAAACATTAAACCTGCTTGAATCGTGCTTGACGCATTTTGGTGAACAACTATAGATTGAGAAAAAATTTTGCAAAGAATAGGGATCGCCTTTACTTCATCCTTATTTGAACATAACAAACTGTCATATAATATTTGCACTGCTTGCTTGAAAAGAAGTGTTCTTTCTTCTAGAGGGCAAAGTTTTTGTTACAGAAAAAGATAAAAGAAACTTTTTTGAAAACGTCGCTAATGTGTCAAATGTTTAACGGCTTTATTTGCCGAAATTTTAATAAAGCACGTCATATGAGTAACCTTAGATAGCGCTGAAGAAATGTCAAATGCCAACATACAACATGGGTATAAAAATATATTTTTAACTGAATATGCAGGATGTCAGTGGCAGTAGCTTTTTTCAACAATTTCTCTTTCAATTACAGCAGTTGCTTGTGTTCTCTATGCTTTATGTAACTTAATATAAAAATGGTTTGTCACATTAAGACAATGGATCATGGAAACATAGTATAGTATTAAATGTTGTCTCATTTTGGAAATTGGGTACTCTAGTATTTTAAACATTTCACTTATTCCAATTTTTGTGGTAACTATGCAGAAAATAGTAGTTAGCTCTTCGTCTGAGGAGAAAGTTTATGTAACTCTCTTGGTTTTTATTCCACAACAGTATTGAATGATGGCAGCCGCTGGTGTCTATGGTATCAGTGGAAACCAAAAACAATGTGTTTTCCAAATTATTCTTATGTTTTGCTTTGACATTATTGTCGAGCTGACAGTTTGCTCAAATATCTTAGTTACTTAATTTCTTAGCTTGCAGCAGTCGCCTTTGGCTTAGTATATATTCACTGTAGATATGTATGGCTGTGTATCGTGTTTCACAAGAAAAAATCATTAAACCGTCAAAGATATGTTCCATCAAAGATATATATATATATATATATGTAAGTAGAGTGGCGACTTTTGTTGCTGTTTAATTAAATTTTTGTTGCTATTGTTCTTATGTTTTTGTATTATGCCACCGACAGTTTTATCGAGTGCGTGGCATTCGTTAGTGAACAAGCAAACGGAGCAGTCGCAAGCAGGCGTATATCACCGGAAACCCACAAATATAATTACATATAATTATTACTTCCTTTTCACGTGCATCCGTAATAAAAGGGAATATTTCCCTAACATTTTTCTCAAATTGTTTTAACCATGAAAAATGCAAAGTATTACCTTTCTTTTCAATTAAAATTTATAGTGGATGAGCATTAAAGCGCTACGGTGTTTTCTAGGAATTATTTGGTAATTTGGGAAATGGTTGGTGATACGGAATATTCTATGCATATTCAGCAATTTAGTAGCTGGGACAGTTTAAATAAAATTAAATAAAAAACTAATATTATGACAGCAACTAGTCTTTGTTATATTTAAAGCCGAAATGGAACAAGAGTGGAAACATGACAATTACTAAACATGAAGTAGAGAGACATAACGAATTTATAAGAATATATTTTCTGATTCAAATAAAATCTATGCGAATTTAGGAAAGTTCGTTTTCTCAGTAGGAAGCTTAAATGATGCCGAATAATTCATAAATGCAATAACCAATTTTTATACTCTCGCAACAAAGTTGCTAAAGAGAGTATTATAATTTTGTTCACATAACGGTTGTTTGTAAGTCCTAAAACTAAAAGAGTCAGATATAGGGTTATATCTACCAAAATGATCAGGGTGACGAGTAGGGTTGAAATCCGGATGTCTGTCTGTTCGTCCGTCCGTGCAAGCTGTAACTTGAGTAAAAATTGAGATATCATGATGAAACTTGGTACACGTATTTCTTGGCTTCATCAGAAGGTTAAGTTCGAAGATGGGCAAAATCGGGCCACTGCCACGCCCACAAAATGGCGGAAACCGAAAACATATAAAGTGTCATAACTAAACCATAAGCAAAGATATTAAAATGAAATTTGGCACAAAGGATCGCATTAGGGAGGGGCATATTTGGACGTAATTTTTTTGTAAAAGTGGGAGTGGCCCCACCCCCTACTAACTTTTTTGTTCATATCTCGAAAACTACTATAGCTATGTCAACCAAACTGTATAGATTCGTTTCTTTTAGGCATTTCCATAAACAATTCAAAAATGGAAGAAATCAGATAATAACCACGCCCACCTCCCATACAAAGGTTATGTTGAAAATCACTTAAAGGTGCGTTAACCGACTAACAAAAAACGTCAGAAATACTACATTTTATGGAAGAAATGTCAGAAGGAAGCTGCATCCAGGCCTTTTTTAAAAATTGAAAATGGGTGTGGCGTCGCCCACTTATGGATCAAAAACCATATCTCAGGAAGTACTCGCCCGATTTCAATGAAATTTGGTATATAATATTTTTTAACACCCTGTTTGCATGTACCAAATATGGGTGAAATCGGTTCACAACCACGCCTGAAATCTCGATTATCAATTTATCATGCGAGAGTATAAAATGTTCGTTGACAACCGAACTTAGCCCTTCCTTACTTGTTTTTTTATTTTTTTTTTTTTGAAATCTGTGGAAAAAATTATATTCTCGTAAACATTGGCATGTAATATATATATACGTATTTACACATTTATATCTTGAAATGTAAACCTTAATTCTTACTTTTACTTACGATTTATCTAGAGTTTTTAGATCTTTTCTAATAAATCTGTATTCAAAACAAAAAATCTACAACTTTGAAATAAATAATAGCCTAGTGCAAATATTCCACTATACACAATGTGCATAATTTTTTTCGTAAATGCTTTTCTTTAAATGTTCTACGTAGTTATAGTTATGCACAAATGTAAACAATATACATAAGGTACACCGTGTCGTATGAACAACACAGAATGTACTCTTATAAATAAATTGAATGAATGCTCAGTACAATTGCTGAATATCTGCTAATCACTTTCAAAGTTGTGGTTCACTTGTTTTTGTAGAATTAAAAATATTGTATGAAAATCAGAGCAATCTTTTCGAAGCATTTCACAGAGCAGGCCTATATTTAAACAGTAACGATGGAGTATATATATTTAAACTGATCTTTCCTAAAAAATAATAAAATTGCTAAATATTGGGAATAGTGAAGTAGAACTGCAACCAAATGCACAGTGCAATGGATTAAAACTGGCTCAGTAATCATTCGATGAATAGTATACCACGGGCATCCCAAAAGGCTGATGCCATAACCTTGGCAGCCGATTTCTAGTCTTGCCACGCAAGAGAACCGTTTCATAATACGCAGTCCACTAAGCTGACTGTTAACTCGACTCGATTGACTTCACTGGTGCACAGCCCAAATTCAATTTTCCCCCAAAAACCAATGCTTTCTTAACGCACGAAATGCTTTTTAATTAATTTTTTTGTAAACTAAAGCACCAAAAATGCGATATCTCTTTAACTAATAGTTATAATCTAAATAATAGAAATCATATAGATGGTATTAGTTGTACTACCTATGTATCAGCCACAGTAAAACGTGGACGGGTCCTCTAGTATATACATAAGTAAAAATTAATGTTTGTTTATTAGTAACGCTAAGGTTCGAGCACGGCTGAACCAATCTTCATGAAATTTTGCTGTGGATATGGAAAGGTTTCAAATTAAAAACCCTAAACTTTTCGTAAGTAAAAGACAAAAAATTGGAAATTTTCAAAAACGTGACTTTTTTCCATACAATTTTTTTTTTGTTTTTTTTTTTTTTTTTTTGTTTTCGTTTTTCAATATTTTGATTTGTAAATTATTTGAATCGTTAAACTTCGGTCGCTTGCTTTTTTATTCTGGCTTTTTAAAACAAAAATTATTGAAAATTAATCAGTGGAAACTTTATGTGTGTTTCAGATGAAGTGATGAATTATAGATTGAAATTTTTTACGAAGCCACGAAGAGGTCGCGCTAATATCGGTCGGCGTTCTTTTTGCCGTCAACGTATGACACAGCAAGGCACAAGAACGAGTACTCCCAGGATGCGATGAAATACGTCTGGAATTATGAAACGCGATCAAACAGCAAGCGATCGTCACGTTGTCACTGTACGATTTTTCAATAAAGAGCTACCATGATTGATGGATTTTAACTTGAAGCAACGTATGTATGTATGGTGCAGTCAGATATTGGATGTACTCTGTTGAATTGCTAAAAAGAGATTTTTGAGGAGGTAGTTGGTGGTTACACCATCAAATTTATATAATCATTTCTGCGGAAATTCCTGATGAAGAGAAAAATCCACTATTATACGAAGTGATGAAAACCTTGCGGACCATGGACCCTGCGGACACCACAATTACACTCCAATTTCTATGTCTAACAATAAGTCCACGTGCTTTTCTTTCGGAAACCCAGACGACAATGGCAGAACATTTACCATTCAACTTAGAGGAGTGAATATCGAAGTCGACAACATAAGGATCGTACCATACTCGCCACTGTTGTCTAATCACATTCCAAACTCATGTCAATGTTTGATATTGTAGTTTGGTGAAATCGATCAAATACATTTGCAAATACGTCACCAAAGGAAGCAACATGGCGGGTTATTGCACTTGAACGAGATGAGATCGACAAGTATCAAATGGTCGATACGTGAACTGCACTAAAGCGCTTTGTAAGATATTTACTCTTGCAATTCATGAACGTTTTCCGAATGTTGGCGTCTCGAAATTCATTTGGATAATAACCAAAGAGTGTTTCAACCCATTGTTTCAACCCAGAGAATACGGTACAGCCAATGGAAGCACTTCCAACAACCAAATTCACATTGACGAGTTTTTTCTTCTTCTTGTTTCAACTTCCGTCAGTGATCCCTTTGCGATAACATTGCTCTATTCGGAAATATTATACAAGGAATGTCAACCTGTAGGCTGACATCCAAGTGTGTTCTCAACTAATTAGTTAGGACGAATTTACATAATCCACCCGAAAAACGAGATATTATGAGACAATTTAAATAGTAATTGAAAGTTCATAGTTAAGGCTTGCAAATGATATGCAAATTTATGATGAGTCTTTTTACTCAAAAATAAATTATTGAGTTCCAGGCCTACTTACCTAAATATTCCTATAGCGCATATTCGTCCTAGCAATCGATAGGGTGGAATTTGTAAAGCCTGCAGGTATCGACATATAGAACGTACTAATATAGCTTACACATGCTAAATTTAGAAACATCTATTGTATTTATAATCAGTAGGCGACATAAAAGAATATTAGGTTATCTTTTCTACACTCACTACATACCAGCTATCTTTTTAAATTGATTTTTGAAGTACTTTAACTTTGAATTCAGACACTCTAACTCTCATACATACTTGTATGTACCATACATCCAGTTTCTAGTGCAATCAAGCGTCTAACAAACACTTTGACGAGTATTCATGTATGTTTGGATCTTTTTTGGGCGCACTGGTTAGCGTGGCCTGAAGCTAAGGCTATTTTCTGCTAAAATTTGACAAAGTACTCACCGTTAGGCGTAAGCATACGCTGCACTGCACTTGAAAGCGGTGACATTTTGCTAATGGGTGGACCATTGACGTAAGCGCTAAGGCTGAAGAGGCTGCAAAAGGATAGATATTTGAGGAAAGGTTTATTTTTTATCTTTTGGGCACAGATGATTGAGAAAGCAATGGAAAAATTAAGCGCACCGTCCATTCAACTTTGCCGGGAACAGCAACAAAAACAAACTACAGTTTGAACACCGCCACTTTCATGTCTACTGCCAGTGTCAAAATTGTTTCATGCACTTCCTTTAAATGTGCGTATGTGCAGATTGAAAAATTTGGCAGTATGCAGCGCTCTACCTGTTTACTCTGGTGGTGAAAGAAAACTTCCTTTTTTACGAGACTGTTGAGTTATTTTGAATAAAAAATTGAGAAAGTGTTTGCGAAAAATATTTTTGAAAAAAATTTTTAATTTATTCATACCTGTTTGCTTTCTTTCACTTTGGCACCACCTACCTTGGCACTTAAAAATCCACACTTTAAATTTAGAGAAAAATACACAAAGTTCGGTTTGACTTTTTGATGTGTGCGAATTGAATTGAAAATTGACTGTTGCTGCGCGATGCTGCAACGGACATGTTGTCGGTACGAAATCGAGGAAAAAAGGGAACTCTGCTTCTGGAGCAATAGATTTTGATTATATTAGTTAGTTATAGGGTGTAGCAACTCATGTGAATCCTGCATGGGTGGTGAATGTTCGTGTATATTAGTGTGTGGGTTTTCATATGTGGATCGCATTGGTGTGGTATGTTGTCGTCCACTGAGGAAGGAGCGTTAACTCAACCAGCCAATACTTAAAATATAAAACTTTTTAAATTTTTTTCGTATTTTATTTGAAAGACATTAAAATATATTATTATTATTTTCTTTTTCTTTTTTTAAATAGATTGTGAAAATTAATGGTTTTTTCTCATGTTTTGAAACTTTTTTTAAACTGATTTTTTTTTTTTTTTTTTCAAAGAAAAGTTTAAATTAGTGAACTCAATAAGGACCCTACTCGTAAAGTTTGTATGTACAACTAACTTCATGATTGTTTTTGGATTATGGTTTAAAGAACTGTAAGATTTTCTTTGAAAACAAAAGAAATCGCATGATAGTCGGGCATATAGAAAAACTATTTCGGGTGACCAACCGTAATCCTTATAATTTCATTTACATTTGACACAACTTCCCATTTTGATCCATTTCATTAAATGGGTTACATTGGTTTCCTCGGGTAAAAAACAGTATTTTTTCAATAATTTCATTCTCATATAAAAAATCAAATATTTAATTAGAATTTTTATTGTTATAAAGAGACACTATTAACAAAACAATTCTGAAATTTTTGAAAATAAACTCGGCCATTGCGTCATCATGTCGCGCACGCGTAGGCAGAATAACTCTTTTAAAGGATCAACTAATGTGAAAAAATACGAGTTTTAATTAAAACCTTAACTAATAACTTTGACAAAGAAAAATAAGACTGAAATTTGGTTTATTGGCAAATATTAAAATATTAGTATTGTAAAATTTAATAAAACTATAAAAAATTAAAATGTTTAATACCCGTAAAGTTTCTACAATATAAATGAATAATATTGGGCCTATGACGGGTGTAATGTTATAAAAGACAATAACTAATTCGAAGACCTAATTTGGTCGTAGTCTAAAACGGAATGAGTACAGACCATCAATGGGAACTATCCATAACAACAATTTTGTAAACCTTCACTTACACAATTTTCTCTACAATACACTTTTCAAAATCTTGATTTGACTGCAATGGTATTGGAGCGCCCAACATTCAATACCAGCTGATGTGGATAAACACTGACTAATAAGACACATCGATTCACTGCTTCAGCTTTTTCTTGTTGGTGGAGTGCTAACGGTTCCCTTTTTCGTTTCAATCGTTAAAACAAAACTTCAGGGGAAACCGTACTATAAGAAATATGTAATTATTTGTTATACTTTTATTTATCTAAGTTCACTACCATTTAAATATTCTCCCCTTGAATATTCACAAAAAAGTTACAATAGAATTTAATTTTATCACTGATTCAGTTTATGAGTGTTAACGTTTCGCCATCGATTCATTCAAAGTCAGAGTGTGAATTAAGTGCAAGAAAGAAAGGACTAGCCAGCGAAGTTCATACCACTTCAAATACCAAGCTGAGGCCGCTAGCGAGAACATAATGTTCGGAACGCACTAAGTAAAGCGATACTGACAAATTGACAAACAAAAGCTTGAGCAGCGTGCGAAAGCATTAAGAAGAATGCAGCTTGCAGTTGCAGCTGTTACTGGAACACACGCTATGCCACCGGCACATAGAAAATGCAATCAATTCCCTGCTACGACTCACTTGTCACTCGTACTATTTGAGTGTAATGGGAGATGTTAAGCATAGCCCCTCGGCGTATATAATCATCAGAAACAACTTATAAGTTCATAGATATCTTCGTTGTTTACTCGGTTGCGAAGGGAACAATGCATTGGACTTGTAGTCAGCAACTTCGCTTGCTTCCGGCTGTGGGATAGATGGGAACGATATCTTAAATACTGAGGGACTAGTTCGTATACGAGTATATACAGACAGACACACGGACAGACAGACAAACGAACATGGCTACATCGACTCAGGTCAACATACTGATCATTTACATATATACTTTGTAGAGTCTAAAGAGAAAATACGGCATATTTTACAGTACTACTACGATAAAGGCAAAAATGCATCTCATGCCGCCAATAAAATTTGTGCAGTTTATGGACCCGATACAGTTTCCATTTCCACCGCACAAGGATGGTTTCAACGTTTTCGTTCTGGTATAGAGGTAGTCGAAGATGCGTCACGTTCCGGAAGGCCTGTCGTCGAAAATTGCGATAAAATCTCTGAATTGGTCGAAAGATACCGGCATAAAAAAATATATAAAATACCGCAAGACTTTTTCGACAACCTAATATCATGGCAGCGGCAATAACCTGGTATTAAGTTGTCGAAGGAAGCACGATCCTATCGAAATGAATAAAAATTTTACATTTTAAGCCTCCAAAAAAAAAGCAGCCATAAAGCTATCTCGGTTTTATGGTATTAATAGAAAATATTGTTGCAGTATAAAAAGGTGATATAATCACTCTGCCACACAGCTGGCAATAACTGAAGTTATAAAAATGGTGCACACAAACACCTTACATGGGCTCATTTAAACTATATGTATTAACTTAACTGACGCCTTTGAATACATTACAGTTGCAAGGCGATAGCTGTGAGTATGTATGAGTGAATCTGCTATTTATTTATGTGTATATTTGACATGTTTGCCTCTGATTGATATAGCTTTATAGTCTCACAAGCATTTTAAAGCATATAGCCCGACAAACAAAGCAATAAACACAAAAATTACATCAAATGTTGCATACATGTAGGCGTGTAAGCATTTGCAAAAGCACGTCTGCGTCTTAAGTTCATCACATACAAATAAAGTTGGTGCCTGAGTGAATAAACTTTGATTGTAGACTTGCACATATTAACAGTGATAAACATACATAGACAGTACGCCTCGTGTATTCTGTTAAACAGGCAGGCACTAAGACATTCAGAAAGCCATAAAGGCAGTCAGTCAATCACACCCACAAAAAATTAATTTTCATTTTCGAAATGATTTTTGATTTTAATGAAGGCTTTTCCACCTAACATTCGTATTAAATATGGCGACAATTATATATTTACCAGTCAGGATACTTACTATATTTTATAACATAAGCGAAATCCTTGATGTTATACATTTTGGAAAGCAATTTTTAAGTAATAAAAAGTGTAATGTAATACTTTGGATTAATATCGACAGTTTTTTGTACAATCTTCTTTCGATATGTCAACGCCTTTGGTGATTCCGGAGCTATCCACCGCAGATCTAACTTCTTGTTGTTTTGAAAATGAAAGCAAAGCAGTCATGCTAATGTTCAGTAATATTCTAAGGCTTAAGAAACCATATATGGACTGATAACGCCAATTTTTTGGTTGATGGTCGTTTAAATTTCAATGTTCTTTGTTGTAATAGCTCGGTACCCGCGTAATGACTCGCCGGAAATGGGTCAGCGCAGCTTAGTAACTGAAATGATTGGTTCATTGGCTCGATTACTCTGAGACTCGCTGGCACGATGACTCGCTAACTCACTTTAGCAAACAAACGTATCATAGCCTTACATGAGTACACAAACGTACATATCAGTGTGTAGTCTGTCCTCAGCCTTGTATGGACAAATGCTAAATAGGTCGTTATCCACTTCGGAGTTTTTCCCTCTAATATCGTTCCTTACTCATGCGCTTCTGTGTATGCGTAACTGTGTTCACTTTAATTGTTGTTTAGCATGTTTGGCTTAAACGCTTCAAATTACTGTATATTATCCATTTCCTTTTGTTAAAAGTTTTCAGCGACTTTCGTCCTTGAACCAGCAACATTTTTTCGCTCAACGTTTTTCATCATTTTCTTTCAGTACTGCTTTAGTTTAATAATAATTCACCCCTTTATGTTCGTGGAAAAATCTTTAAGGGCCAAAGAGGAAACCAACAGTCGTCTGCTTGTCGTATCAGTTCCACGAAATCAATCATCGTTGATAAAGTGCCAAACTTAAGAACGGTACTAAAATTTTTAAAAATCTATAAATTTTGATTTAAATTTACTTATAGTTAAAGAATTAAATAAATTTACTAGAAAACATACTGCAATTCCGTTTAAGGCTTCTTTGAAGCTCAAAACATAGTGATATTGTCATAAATAAAAATAGAAACTCTAGTAAAGTATACAGAGACAGAGTGCAAGAAAGAGATTGCAAGCGATAGCTAACTTAACGTTTCCACAACATTTCACCACTAATGGATGCTTGTTTGTTGAAAGCCAAGGGAGTATGAAGAGGAACTGAACCAAAAAGTGAACCATTGTAGTTAAAGAGAAAAAGTGAGAAAAGAAAAGAAAGTGTGAAGCATCGGTACTTCTTCGCAGAAAACCACCATATATTTAGCATAGCTAGAAAGGAAATCCGAAAGATATTGCATGGCGCCATATAATATTTATACTTAATAACAGCCACAACCGTGTTGTAATTTAGTGCTATTTAATTAGTAAAAAAATTTCAGCTAAATTACTTGTTTCCTCGTTCCTCGGGAATCTTTCTCAGTACACCAATCTATCGCCAGTGTCCAGGTTATAAACAGTGTCATACTTTTTTGTCATACTGACATGGAAATCTGACGTTAAGCAAACACGAAACTTCACTTAGTAAATATAATTCCTTACTCTTTTAAAATTAAGCTAGATGCTAGATTATTAAATTTTAGCTGAAATATTTTGGAAAACTATAAGTAAAAGCATATGGTTTTACCTACTCAGAGCATATCAGAGACCGACTGATGTACAAATAAATTACTGGTGATTACCAAAACTTACACACATTTATCTTTATATATAAAACTCACGTATGACGTTGTTTGTCCGCGATGGACTCCTAAACTAGTGCACCGATTTTAGTAAAATTTAGCACACTGTATCCAGATCGAGTCAACTTAGAAGATGGGATGGTGAAAAACATTCATAAATAAAAAAATACAGTGAAAGCTCTATTAACTGGACAGAAAGACTGGTAAACAGATATTGAGAAAGCAGCCTTAAATTCGTTATTTTTTCCAATATAATTTATTTGTATGAATATATTCAAAATTTAATCTCAACTAAAATCCTTTGGCTTCCTATACCGACGAAAACGGTTTCGCATTTATTCGTAAATAAAATTTTCACTGTATTAAATAGTTTATGACAAAAATAATAGTATGAAATATATACCACAGCAGCGCATGGCCGGATGCACTAGTTATTTAATACATTTTGACAAAACTGCCCACTCTAATCACATGCTGGCCAAAGAGATGTAAACGAGTTAAGTAAGAAAATATCTGTCCAAATTCAAATCTTCGAAGCGAATATTTTTCTACTTTATCAATGTCAACAAATACTAAATACCTCAATCCAAAACATTAAACATTTCAACAATTTGAAATTGGTCTTCCTGAACTTTTTAGCTAAATACAACTTAAGACAATATTCAGTTTCGACCAACCTCTTTAATCGTCTTATAAGTTATATATAGTTATAGGAAAAGTTTCAGATGACCATGTAGTTCAACTTGATGTTAAACACAATGTCGTAAGTATTAACAGTAGGCTCTGTGAATTTAAATTGGTTGGACTTCTCACTACTTAGCTATTCAATTGCTCAGTTCTGTATTTTTTGATTAGTCCATAATCAAATTAACAATTTTTATACTCTCGCAACAAAGTTGCTAARGAGAGTATTATAGTTTTGTTCACGTAACGGTTGCTTGTAAGTCCTAAAACTAAAAAAGTCAGATATAGGATTATATATACCAAAGTGATCAGGGTGACGAGTGGAGTTGAAATCCGGATGTCTGTCTGTCCGTCCGTACGTCTGTCCATCTGTCCGTCCATCTGTCCGTTCGTCCATGCAAGCTGTAACTTCAGTAAAAATTTAGATATCATGATGAAAGTTGGTACACGTATTTCTTGGCTCCATAAGAAGGT
>NW_017535830.1:140078-147309 GCF_001853355.1 Bactrocera latifrons | reverse complement strand
GTTGTTTCATTCAGCCATTTCCATATACAGTTCAAAAATGGAAGAAATCGGATAATAAAGACGCCCACCTCCAAAGGTTATGTTGAAAATCACTAAAAGTGTATTAACCGACTAACAAAAAACGTCAGAAACTCTTAATTTTACGGAAGAAATGTCAGAAGGAAGCTGCATCCAGCCTTTTTTAAAAATTGGAAATGGGCGTGGGGTCGCCCACTTATGGACCAAAAACCATATCTCAGGAAGTACTCTACCGATTTCAATGAAATTCAGTACATAATATTTTCTTAACACCCTCATGACATTTACGAAATATGGGTTACATCGGTTCACAACCACGCCTTCTTCCAATATAACGCTATTTTAATTCCATCTGATGCCTTCTCTGTATAACATATCCATTAGGAACCAAAGATGCTAGCGGAATAAACTTTACACAAATACGGTATTTTATGCGAGAGTATAAAATGTTCGGTGACACCCGAACTTAGCTCTTCCTTACTTCTTTTTTTTTTCATTTTTCATAATTTATTTCTTATCTTGTAGCGATAGTATGGCTTTACTTTAACCCTTATTAGTTAGTCGCTTCCCAAGTATTTAAGCTTATCTGTCTCCTAGCATTTACATCTTATTATGTTTTATATAAAAATATATATTATATATATTCATAAGTTTCTAGGTAATCATTTATTTTTCACAGTGGACTAAAGTTCAACCAACCGTCTTTAGGTTATAAAAACAAGACCATGTAAATATGTTTAGTCCGGACGGCACCATGGTACGGAGCTCACTAACGTTATGCAAAATACCGGAAAACCCAATTGCAAGAGCATGTCTGGCGACGCATTCAGGGCGCAACAAACCGGATTTTTGTATGTGGCGCAAGGACATGGAATAGATTACTATAAAAAGTACCACAGTTCTAAATGCGCAGAATATACGTAAAAAACTACGTCTGGCAAAGCAGACAAGTTTGAAAAAGCATACTCACTGAACTAAGTGGGTAGTAAGTGGTTTAGTTGTAATTTTGTTGGTGTAAATGGGTTAACTGCGAGTCGATAAACGACAAGCGCGAAAAGACAGACTAAAATTCACAAAAACTTACATTGTGTAAGGTTGTAAAATAAGGAATAAAACGAATATAATTGAAGTTTTTTAGTTCGAGTTAAATGTAGACCGGCGCAGCAGCCATGCTTGTGCTTTTAGTTTGAGCAAATATGGTTGGTATTTTAATAAATGCGGTAAGTTGGTAAGTTAGTAGCAAAGATACTATTAGTGTGACTGTATTAAGCCAATAATTACAACAAATATAACTTACGAAATAAGACACAATTTCGACAGAAAAATATTGAATGTGGTTTTCTTGGTAGACACGCCAACTTTGTTGGACCAAAGCTGCCACAATGTAGTCTTCAGCACTCTTAAGCGTTTGCATCACACCGAAGTGCTCTTTCACTGGCCACGCGAATTCCCGCCAATGGCAGATGTATGGTTGGAACTCTTCACGCTTTATTGGCAGCATGGCTTTCACAATTTACTGGTAGTGGATGTTCGAGCTCAACTACTCAGTCTGGAACCATTTCCACAACTGCGCGTGGTTAACACTACTTTAAAGACATATCTGTATCAACGTAACAACATGTGGCATGATTTGAAAAGTCACCGCCTACGCATCTCTTATATGGATGATCCACCAAATGCGCTCATCTTTCGACACCCGGAAACCGGAGAGTGGCAGTTCGACGGCATTTCGTCTCAGATATTTTCGGCATTTGCGCAACGTCACAATCTTACGATCGAGCCTTGGATTGCACAAAACTACAGCGACGCTAATAAAGATCTTATTTGCAGGGAACGACTACACGAGCGCCTTGTGGATGCTTGTAGTGATGGGACATCGTTCAGAGTAGAAAACGTAACGAGCGCGCCTATAGCATTACTTAACTTTTATTTAGTAGTACGTTCCGCGCCACCACTCTCCAAGCTATACTATTTTCAAGTGCCCTTTCAACCGGCAGCTTGGCAAGCCATCGGTGCCAGCATCTGTTTGGTAATAGTTGTTACAGCGCTCTTGACACGACTGCAGGACGGCGGCTGGCACTTCGGTCGACTGGGCTTGGATGTGTGGGCTAGCTTTCTATATTTAGGGTTTGATCTGTATCCAATGCAAACACGATCGATGCGAACGTTGATGTTTTTAACGCTCTTCGTTGGCGGGTTCATGCTCTGCAGTTTCTATCTTGGCTATCTGTCGAGCATACTCGGCAAGAGTGTTTATGAGCCGCAAATAAGGACGCTGCAAGATTTTGAACGCAGCAACATAACTCTAATGTTAAATGAAATTCAGTATATGACTTTAAAAAGGTATGGCGCAGCCTCGATTGTCATCGATCGTTCGCACATTGCCCGCTGGGAAGAACTTCTAAAGAATCGCAACACTTTCGACACTCGCTACGCTTACCTGTTCCCAGATACAAGCTATGAGTTACTTGCATATCAACAAAAATTTTTGCAATATCCAATCATGCAGAAATTGGACGAACCAATACTCAAAGTACTGTTAGCACATGCCTTCAAGGAGGGTTGGCCACTTGAGGAGCTATTCAACAAACATTCTCTAGATATGTTCGACACCGGCATGTATCTACGGCACCTTGCAGAAGGGAACTATAAATCCATGCGTTTGGGTCATGTGAATTATGCAAAAATAGAACGTCCCAGTGTCGCACCTTTGGGGCTGGAATATATTGCTATGCCAGCGCTGATTTTGGGATTTGGTTGTACTTTGGGCTTTATTACGCTGAATTACTGTTTTATAGATGAAGCAGATTCGAGTAAATAGAGCTAAAAATCACGAACACATACTGCTTAAATGCTTATCAAATAACAGTATTTTGTCAAAATATATACAATTTCTTTAACATATGTAAAGAATCTTGGCTTGCCAGTCAGTCATTGAAATCTTATTTATGAATTTTGAAATCCTGAAAACTTTTCTATTTTATATCGCATTGAGTTTATTACAAATGTATGTACTTTGGAGTGATTCAAAAAAGTTTTTTTTTTTTTTTTCATTTGGTACTCTGAAAAATAGGTTTCTAGACACCTCTAAGGAAGCCTCTCCAAGAGTGAGCTCTTAATTGTAACGGGAAGGTATTCTACTTACAGTTTTCTATTTTTTTCTTATTATCAGATAGAAAAATTTATATCTTGCTTCCAACCACTTCAAAAAATATTTTGTTCATTAGATTTTGTAGGAATTTTAATGCTTTACAAAAATGGTCTAACACGATTTTTTCGTTTAAAAGATATCAACAGTTGAAGTTTCATTATTTTTGGGAAAATTTTTTATTTCTTATTTTATAACTCAATGAAAAAAAATCATTATGAATGAAACTCATATGTATTTGGAGAGGTTTTCTTAGAGGTATCTAGGAACCTATTTCTCATAGTACAAAACGAAAAAAAAAATTTTCGTTTTGAATCACTCTAATATAACATATAGGCATACATATCTATACGCGACCTGAACAATTTCGGCGGAGATTGCAGCGCTCCTCTTTATTTTAATAGGCCTGTTTGTATGGCAGCTAAGTGCGTTTTGCGTCTGATATCGCCGATTCCGACCAATAAGCTTAGATAGAAAAGGACGTGAGCAAAATTTCACATCGATATCACAAAAACTTAAGGGCTAATATGTGTACATATGTATAGACCTAAGGGCTACAAGTATTCAGGTAGGCACTAATTGTTGTGAACGATTTTTATAAAGCTTAAAAGCATGTGTCTTCAATGATTGGTTTACATGCTAGAATAAAATGTTTTTGAAGATAACTGAAAACATAAAAAAATCTTAAAATTTATTTTAAAGAATTCTGCTTAACTAGGTTTAAAAACTATCCAGTTTATCAATAACTCAATTTTCTGCGTTAGTTAGTTTGCTTGCAGGAGAAACGAAATTCTTTATAAAAATAATATGCAAAATACTGAAAGTTGGTTTCATGTTTTTAAAGAGTGCTTTTTTATATAGGTGAAGAAGTCTGTTTATTGGTGCTGTTGAAGACGTCCGTGATTAGCTTAGCAGAGCTGGTGGCAGAAAGTGGCCAGATGGGCTCATAAAACTACTCACAATCACACCGGTACATAGTTGAAATGTTATAAGTTGAAGCTATAAAATCCCCCGTAGGTGAAAGGGCATCAGACAAACCAAGCAATTGAAATTATATAATGCTTAGATCCTTCCCCTGTTTTGTACGCTGTGTTTGAAGCCCGCCACTTAAAAAAACCTCAATGAAAAGAAGTACGGGATGGGGTAGATACTGCAGAATGGGGTAGATACCGAGAGTTGAAGAAAGAAACGAGACGAACAAAAAAGAAAGAGTCCGAAATGCGAAATCTAGTGACTGATGCCAAGAGCGTACTGAAATTATGGAGGTAACACTTCTCCAGCCTGCTGAATGGGATGACGGTGAGGATAAAGCAGACGTTCATCGTCCCATTGCTCATGGTTGAGCAGAAGTTCGAATAGCAATTAATTAAGAACAACAAATCGGCGGGGGCCGATGGATTGCCGGCCGAGCTATTCAAACACGGCGATAAAGAACTGGAAAGGAGCAAGCATCAGCATCTTTGTAAAATATGGTGGGACGAAGGTATGCCCAATGAATGGAATTTAAGTGTACTCTTGCCAATCCAAATAAAGGGAAACCTCACAAGCTGCGACAACTACCGTGAGATAAGCCTCCTTCACATCGCGTATAAGGTTCTATCGAGCGTATTGTGTGAAAGATTAAAACCCACAGTCAACAATCTGCTGGGACCTTACCAGTGTAGCTTTAGACTTGGAAAATCAACAACCGACCAACTATTCCACATGCGCCAAGTCTTGGAAAAGAGAATCGACATACGCCGCCTCTTCGCCGATTTCAAAGCTGGTTTTTGACTGCACGAAAATGAGTTGCCTTTTATTCCACTATATCAAATTCGGTATCCCCACAAAACTAATATGGGTGCCGTTAACCAATACCAAAAGCTTCATCAGGATCGAGAAGGACCTCTGCGTGCCGCTCGATACCAAACGAGGTTTCAAAAAAGGTGACTCCCTATCGCGCGACTTCTTTAATCTTCTGCTAGAGAAAATAATTTTAGCTGCAGAGGTGAACACAGACATCAGAGGTACGCCGATGATATTGATATCATTGGTCTCCACAAACGCGTCTTTAGTTCAGCTTTCGCCAGACTGGATAAGGAAACGAAGCAAATATATCTGGTAGCGAAGGAGGGCAAGACGAAATATCTCCTGTCATCAAACAAGTAAACAGTCGTCGCACTCGCGACTTGGCTCCCACGCCACTGTTGACGTTAACAAATCAAAATTTCGAAGGCTTTTAAGTGATTTTTTAAGTGATTTAAGTCTATCTGGAAGCCAGCATTAACACGTTTTGTTGCGCTGGAGTTCGAGTCTGACGTTGTTGGTGGTGTTAATGCTGGTTCCATGATGGACGACTTCAAAATTATGGCTGTCAACATAAGTTTAGATGTAGATTATATATAATATATATTTCGTCTTGCCCTCGTTTACTACCATAAATATTTGCTTAGCTTCTTTGTCCAATTTCGAGAAAGTTGGACATCAGACGGGTAATTGCTATTGGAACTTCTTCACGGTCGGGAACGTCTGCTCTATCGTCAACAATTTTGGAATTGGCTACACCATCTCCTGGTGTTAAGCTTTCACTGCAATTAAACAGTTATCGGTATGCCCTGGGCATCAATCACTAAACCACCTCTGGGAGTTCTACAAGAGTAGTTAGTAGTTAGTCGGCTTAGCTTAGTCGGAGAGCCTGTCAATGAAGCCATCTAAACACGTCATTCACAATACCATAAACATTTGGGAAAATCATTAAATCTCGGTACAGTAACAACTGACTCTGCCGCTGTCACATATAAAAGTACATAAATATGTAAGGCAGAAAAAGGAAATAAAATCAATCCGTCACAATTACAATTTCGGGGAATTATATGGAATATCAAATATCCTCAACAATATAAAACCCAAGGAGAAAGAACTCACGGCAAAATGAATTATTTTTGGCGTTTTCAGTAATATTTTTATAAAACCGTTCTACTTGTAGTGCACTTATACAATTATAAAATTTAGTGGCATAGCTGATCTCTGTCCCATTTCGTACTTTTACTTTCACACATTTTGCTTCATTACGGTCTCTTTATAACCGAAAGAGTTTACACTCTGTTCATTTTCATGTACTAACAATAAATTTGGCCGCATATTTTCTGTTGGGCAGCCTCCGAAGTGAGTGCTAATCACTAATTTGTGTGAAAATGTCCAGTTATTGCTCATCGGATGGTCTTTAACATTCTCTTTATGTTCACCATGCCTATCACCAACATTGGCCTTATGCTGTTTGGTTGTTAATTAGTTCAATTATTTGCCTGTTTTCCGGTCTCGTGGTTTCACTCCCAAATTCAATAACTCATTACTTCATTAAGGGAAAGGAAAATTCATTTCGCTAATTTTCACTCATTCACCACTCGATTGTCTCTAATTATGGCAGGCCATCTTTCTAATTTGATGTGAAGTCAGAGACTATAATTTTTATTTTTAAGTTCGTTTTCTGTTAACCTTTTTTTTTACTAAAATGAAAGACTTTTACTTTGCATGGAAAATCACTTGAAAAACTTTGCCTTACAAGTTCTCTTTTGTTCAGAAAATGGTCTAAAGCCAAAATGGCTTCATTAATTAACTCAAAGTCAACAAAGATTCACAAAGCTGATTTTGATTAAATTTATTTTCAAGGAAAATCAATGGAAATTCTTCAAATTGTTAGAAATAATATAATTAAGCATTGATTGCATAATAAATTTTAACCTAGTATTTTTATTGAGAGTGAATTTGGTTCTTAAATATAGTTGTTCAAGAAGTATGTGTGACAAGGTGAGCAAGAGCTCATAAAGCCATTTAAGGAGTTCAGGATAGGTATAAGTGAGAGAAGGCCACACTGTCTTTTTAGTTTTTGCGATATAGAGAGACATTGGAACATGATTTAATACTATCTAACGGACGTATCATAGCCGTCGAGATCGTTGAACTATAACGATAGTTAGGTTAGGTTAGGTTTGATGGCTAATTCAGAGTCGCGCCAGTCGTTTCTTCTTTTCGCTACGTGGCGACAATTAGATATTCCAAGTGAAGCCAGGTCCTTCTCCACTTGGT
>NW_017535830.1:133852-139293 GCF_001853355.1 Bactrocera latifrons | reverse complement strand
AGGTCTGAAGCCACACTGATAAGATCCAATCAGTTTGTTGACGGTGGGCTTTAATCTTTCACACAATACGCTCGATAGAACCTTATATGCGATATTAAGGAGGCTTATCCCACGGTAATTGGCGCAGATTGTGGGGTCTCCTTTTTTGAGGATTGGGCATAGCACACAAAAATTCCAATCGTTGGGCATGCTTTCATCCGACCATATTTTACAAAGAAGCTGATGCATGCTCCTTATCAGTTCTTCGGCGCCGTGTTTGAATAGCTCAGCCGGTAATCCATCGGCCCCCGCCGCTTTCTTGTTCTTCAGGCGCGTTATTGCTATTCGAACTTCTTCCTGGGCGGGCAATGGAACGTCTGCTCCATCATCATCGATAAATAAATGTAGGACCTTCCCTCTACAATTAAAAGCTCATACTCGGGCAGGCTTTCTTGGAGGTGTCTACGAATCAATTTTTCGTAGTACGAAGCGAAAAATACCTTTTGGTGTTTTTGACCTATCCTAATACATATACATGTATGTATATTCTTAGTCTTTTCTACGTAGTACATTTATATTTTGTACTTCGTTAAGTGGAAAATTGAATTCATTTTATGAAAGGCTGCACGCTGCTTGACGAAACACTGACATAACTGACGTGGAAGGTGATGGGAGGAAATTAAGTGTCGGCAAGCACCTAGAGTAAGGTAAAATTAAGCTTCGCCTTGCCAACTGGGCTGTCTTATGCAACCTACAGCAAAGTGGCTGTAATAAGAAGTATGTGAAATCATATGAACATACACACTCATACATACAAGCACAAAACACGCTAACCCCTACAAGTGGCCATTGACTGCACATAAATGAGCACATATGTCGAGCATTTGCATGAAAGTATGACGCCCACAAGTGGCTCAGCTTTGCTCAGTTAATTTCAGCTCAGTTCAGCTCAGCTGAGCTCAATAAAGTATCCAACGAACTGCGGGTTATGTAAGTGGAAGAATGTAATTGACTGTTTGGTGCTTCATATAACAAGACAAAAATCGCAGCGGGTTGAGAACAACCTACAGCTCACAACCAACAATTTTTATAGGCCAAAAGTGGGCCAACTGCAAAACTTTGCTGGAATGTTTATCTTATTTGTTTATTACACGGAAAGCTGTAATAATATTAAGAAGACTTGGTGGTCTTGATTGACTTTTATGGGTCATCGAATGTAAAAGCAGACCTAATGACGTACTCTTAAGCTCTTTTACTTTAAAAAATATGAATATTCAGTTATATGAGAGATATGTGATTTAGTTTTCAGATCTGGCTGATTCCGCCAAATGATTAATAAAATATCGTAGTGCAGCTTTCTATTAAATTTCATTCGAATATCTCAAAGTCTGCGGCAAAAATGTTTATGATCCCTTAGAAACCGGCTCGAAACCTGCTTTAAACTCATAGTCTCTTGGGCAAAGTTCTTCAGGATGATCCGTATACACGGTTTTTCGCTTTTATTTTTTTGGCTGCCTGTAAATCGACCCGCTCTAAAGTATATGCATTTAAAGAAAAAGGGGTCAGCATTCAAAGCAAAATTTCCAACACTTCATTAGGCGCAAAGCTCTCGCCAAGCAAGCAACACTCCATCAAAAAAGCACACACACACTTAGGTTTTTATGCAAATTTGCATGCATTCATACAACATTTGCATAATTCACTACACAGCGGCAGCCACTACGTATACGTGACATACGATGCAATGCACATTAGTGAGGTTACGTATACGCCATGGCAACGAAACTAAAAAGACATATTGATATGTTTAGACATAAGCAATGAAACAGTGTGTGAAATAATCTGGAAAACAATAAATATATGCAGATATGACTGAACATGTTTACTCGCTGCGCCAACTATGCCCGCAATCTTGTTGGCACAGCTTTGAGTGAAAATAAAATTCATGAATTATGCAATAGTAATAGTTGACTGGGCAATTACCAACCATTTGACTCATTCAGCTCTCGCATGCTAAGTGTTGTTGCTTTTCCCACCTTTCTTACTTTTTTGCGCTTTTCTTTGTTCATTTTATGCGCGTGTGTGTGTGTTTGTATGTACAGCAGCACATCTGTCTTAATTCATTGCCAGTCGGCCTTGAAGTATGGCTCACAAATTGATTTGATGTGCTCCATTGAAGCGGATTTTATCGTTGTAAGCAATGAGAATTTCATATGAAGGCATTTACTTGAAATGATGAATTTAAGGTTATTCAAGTACTTGTCAAAGCATTTTATTTCAAGTCTGCTGCTGCTGTTAAGGTAATCCCCAATGACGAGTTCAGCAAAATTCGTCAATCGCTTGCCACAACGTACTGCTATCTGATACGGTAGGAGGAAACTGAGGTTTTTATGTTTTGTCTGGCATATTTGTTGCTCGACATGTGCATGTTTGCGGGACAAAAAGTTGTTGCGAATTGCATATTTCAACGTCATGTTTAAGTGCTCATAAAAACAAACGAGAAGTTGAGTGTTTTTTTGTGCTTTTCTTAGAATTTTCTGTTATTATCTTTTAAGATGTGAAATATTTTCAACTATGTATATATATACTGATTTACATTAGTACTGTCATTGTGACTACCGTTTTCAGGATACATATGTACGATATGTATTGCAGCATAGACAGCTATAATTTTTTCTTTCAACAGTCCTAGTGTTAATAACCCAGTAAGTTGAAATATTCAGAAACCCAAAATCTATACAGAGAATTTTTGCGGAACATAATTACCTATCCATTTAGTTTATAAATCTGATGTTTTCTTTGTTTTCTATATCATAGTGCAAATTCCCTGCAATTTTAGCAAAGACAAAATTCAGAAACTTATTTTTTCTAAATGTATAAGGTACGATTAGTAATTTAATAATAAATATACATCACGTTATGTCAGCTTAACGAGCACTTTGCACTTATCAACGAGGCAAATTAACTTAATCATCGCAATTAGAAGTGTGAATAATCCTGAAAGGTCTCTTCAAACTTTATTATGGCCAGAAAAGTAACTCGCTGGTCACTACTCTTTTAAAATAATATTTTAGTGACCGTCTATATTACGATATTGCGCTGCCATTCGACTACCAAGGGTAGGGAATTGCAACAATAATCCACGAAATCAATTGAGAACAGAACCAGTGCTCAACCCGACAGGGCATAAATATAATAATGCAAATATATATATCATATCTAGTTATCTTTATAAACTGACAAACATTGACAACACCAAATATATAACAATCTGTAGGTATAATAGAAAAATAATTTACTTACCAAAAAGATGATTGGAGTCAGACTGATGATATTAATATTAATTGAAGGAAGCAAAAAAAGTCTCAACGCTAACCATGATATATGGCTTCGGGTTGTGCAAACGCTTGGCAGGAGCTTATGGCTAGCAAGAAGAACATGAAAACGTTTAGCAGCAGAGCGAACAGATTTCCGTTCCTTCGTGTAGAGCCAAAAATATTCCATTTACACACACACACAGAGTTACACATTGTATTTATTTATTTGTAGTAACAGGGCGTTGTGCGAGCAAAACCCTCTATGTAACGGCGTAATAGTAGCGGCTACAGCTGTTTACAAAACCGATTAGGTTGCCTGCCTCTTTAGGCCAATCCGCTTACGTAAATATGAGGTGTTTGATGTGTGTGTATGTATATAGATTACTAGCTGTATTTGTTGTGCCAGATCTTCACGTATACTCAAATATAAGAAAACATTTCTATGGTGGTTATGGACCTCATACTAGGTACGACACTAGTACAGATTCTTCGAAACACTTTCTTCATGCTTTAGAATGCCGGTCGAGAGTGCTGGACTCTAGAGACATTCCTGCAGGGAGCCCATTCTATAATTTATTTGCAGACACTTTTCTCGATATCGTGCAAGCTTTCACAGATGTCCGTCTGGAAGCAGTGGGCCTGGCGATTTTTGAAGTGAAATCGAACCTCAAGCACCTCATATTTATATAGTCTTCTTTGCAGTCATAGCAGGTCACCTAAACTTGGTATCCAACTGGGTAAATAGATGCTGCTTAGCTGTCAACCCAAGTAAAACTTAAATGGTGTTAGTTACTAGCAGGTGTAAGATTTCTATCGTTTCTCTCTCCTTTTTTGGGGGTTCTCATTTTCAACCTGTTGATAAGGTGAACACAGCTTATCCTTAAAAAAAGCTTTCATTGCGTTAATAATACAATTACTGTATTGATTAGTTTATTATATAAGAATGTGCTGAATATATTTAGATTACATATACTGATTGTTGCTAATGAAGAAGGCGGTATTTTTTCATGGATGCACTATGTGGAACCGGTAAAACTTCAACTTCAACAAAGATACGCAGCTTTAGAGCACGTACAGCAATAACACTAAAGTTCGCTTGGAAATTGCCGAAGAGGAAGAAAATTTGTGCATTTTATTACTATATATTTATGCGTGTGTGTGTATATTTCCCTGACACTAGTTCATTAACGTCAACGCTGATGATTGATGAATTGCCCGCAGTAAAATAAAAAAACGCAATGAAACTTCAAATTGACTACTCATCAATGCGGAAATAGGAAGCAAATAGCGAGGTGAAAATGAAAAGTAAAATCATAACAAAACAAAATGGAGAAAACAATATTTGTGAAACAAACGAACGCACAAGTGGTGGGAGTTGGGCATAAAAAGATACAGAATGCTTCGTTGGAAGATTGCAAAAGTTTTTACTGAAGATTTTAGGACCTCATACCGGCATTTACTGAATCTCAACTTCTGTTCTAAGATTGGAATTAGTCGTAGGCAAATTAATTAAGGTAAAATTTTAAATTATAATAAATTTAAATCATCAGAAAGTTCATTATATACTCAGTGAAGTTTCTTCAAAGCAAAATTTGCAAACTTCCTACCGGAACAAATTTTATATAACAGTAAACCGCGATCCTAAAGAATATATATGACTGAAATTTAATAAATGTTTTAAGTCAAAAGGCTTTGTTTGCTACGTCCGGAAAACTCGTTAAATATCGTTCAGCCACCGGACTTATATACAGACATAGGTGTATGTATATGTATATGTATTTATGCTTAAGCACTGTGCACGTGCCATTTTACCCTAATAAACCACTGTTTGCAAGAATAATAATAAAAGCTAGATGGGACTTAAAGAGACCGCAAACAGAGGCAAATGCAAACCAAACCATCAACAATCAGTGGACAGTAGCACTGAGCGTAAGTAGGTCAGCGCTTTTTATTACCGCATATCGGAAATTTTCAGAATTTCACTAATTTCCGTTATTTTTTCATGCAATTATTTAATATTCAAACACAATACTGTTTAGCAGACAAATAGTTTGCACACATTGTTGTTGTTTATTTTCACAAAAGAGGCTTTATTTATCTAAAAAAACAAATAAATATTTTTGAAAAAAAACATATTTTCCCCCT
>NW_017535830.1:128982-132396 GCF_001853355.1 Bactrocera latifrons | reverse complement strand
TTTTAAAAAATTTTAAATCTAAATTAATGAAAATTATTATTTTTTTTTTAAACCATTTAATCGCAGATTTCCGTTTCCGTCAAACAAACACATTGTTGCTTACTCAGAACTGGTTGCATTGCGAATGTATCAGCTTACTTTGTTTCTTTCTTTTTTCAAGCCAGAAAACCGTGGAGGATATTCGCACGCTACAACAACAGGAAAGTTTGTTCAAACTCATTCAAACGGACTTGCTCGTCAAACACTCGGAACCATTACATATACATATGTTCGCTGTACGTAAATCGTTAAAATTCAAAACACAACAAGTTTGTTTGCAACAATGTGTATTTGGTTTTCTCCCTCGTTTTTGCTTAGAAAGCCAACAGGTAACGTTGCTTACTATAGCTAAAACTGTATTTCTATATACAAATATTCGAAGAAACATAAAAGCTTTGTTAAAGGGTTAATTTCTCCAGTTGGGGCACGTAGTGAACAAGTGTAAGTCTCTCACAATAATGAATGAGTGGTACTTTTCATTGCACATGCGCCATATTAAGCCTTAAAAATTTTCCCTGAATTTATTTTTACCGTAACTGCAACAAATAGGAGATTATGGTAAGATTTATTATTTATACACAATAATGGGAACGTTTGGATTTTAAATAATGGGGAAATTAAAGTTTCATCGACAAAAACGACACATTCGCATCGTTATAAACTTGAAACAAAGGGATAAATGAAAATTCACAACCGAAAACTGTGAATAAAAAAAACTGAGAATACAGAAGTGTTTTCGATCAAACTTAAAGAGAACGTAAAAGAGTTAAATTGAGTATGAGCACTAAAGCTTACCTTCTGAAAAACCACTAAAATTCAAATTCAAACAAATAAGCATAACTAACCACACAAAATCATACATTTAGGCGCTTGTTTTATATTTTCTGACTTCCCCGAAATGGTAATTCCAAAAATGTCGTATAAAAAATGACATTTTCTTACAATAACTACAAAGAGTTTCAATTCATCGTACGGCTAAGTAAACTGACGTTGAGCATTGTGGGTATGGCCGTCAGTATGCCAGTGCAAGCCTTTTGAATGGCCTCTACGTCTACATAACGCTTTCCTTTCATAGGCAAATGCATTTTTCCGAAAAGGAAAAAATTGCACGTTGTCATATCAGGTGAATACGGGGGGTGGTTAATGGTTAAAATTTGATTTTTGGCCAAATAATCGGGCACAAGCGTCGAACGATGAGACGGTCCATTATCGCGCAACAAACGCCAACTTCCGGAAAATCTTCACGATATTCGATCCGAACATGCCAACTACGGCGCACCAAATGCACAAAACTCCAAGCTAACATATTCTTTGTGGACAAAACCCTTGTAATCATAAAAACAAGTCAGCATTGTCTTCACTTTTGACTTCTCCATGCGCGATTTTTGCGTTTTGGCTCGTAAGGTGCCTTCCATTCAGCACTCTGGCGATTCGTTTCGCGATCATATTGGAAACACCACGTTTCGTCACCAGTCACAATATTATAAAGGAAGTTTTTGTCCTTTTTGACCTCTTTAATGTGGTCCTTCGAATGTTCGATTCTGATTTTTAAGGAACTGCAATATTAATTTTCATAAGAATGCCAAAGTGAGTGACATGAAAAATACTATGACCATTACCACAAAATGAGCAAGCTCCATATGTAGGTCTCAAATGCAAAAACTTGATGAACGACTTAGTCAAGCCAATTTGTGGGTCATCATGTGCTGAACATCTGCGAAGACCAAATTGCACTATATGCATAGGTCTGCAGAGTTAATATGTACATATGTACATAAGGTTGTGTTCGAAATAAAAAGAGTGCATGTATTAGAATCATAACTTTGAAATTTTGCTCGTCTTTGTAGGTGTAAATGAAAAGTCTTCTTCTTTATTGGTTATAGCTGAGTTTACAACAGCACGCCAGTCGTTCTTCTTTTTCGCTATTTACCGCCAATTGGAGATTCCAAGTTCAGCCAGGTCCTTCTCCACCTACTCCCTCCAACGGAGGGGAAGTCTTCCTCTTCCTCTGGTTCCTCCGGCGGGTACGGTGTGAAAAACTTTCAAAGCTGGAGTGTTTTTTTTTTCCAATAGAACGACATGACCTAGCCAGCGTAGGTGCTGTCTCTTAATTCGCTGAACTATGTCAATGTCGTCGTATATCTCATATAGTTTATCGTTCCATCGACTGCGCAAAGGGATTTATGGTCCTGCAGAACCTTACTCTTATAAACTCGTAACGCCGAATCATCAGATGTTAGCATTGTTCATGCCTCTGCACCATATAGCAGTTCGGGGATGATGAGTAAATTGTTGAATTTGAACTTTGTGCGTCGAGAGAGGTCTTTATTTCTCAATTGTCCATTCAGTGAAAAGTAGCACTTGTTGGTAAGCTTTGGACTTCGATGCTGACGTTTTTGTTGGTGTTAATGCTGGTTCCAAGATAGACGAAATTATCTACAATTTCGGATTTGTTGCTGGGAGCGTAGTTAGGAGTACGACGGCGTTTTTTTTTGTTTTTTTTTTTTTGTTTTGATGACAGGAGATATTTTGTCTTGTCTTTGTGCACTATCACATCAATTTGGTTTTTTTCCCATCGTGGAGAAAGCGGATATAAAATTCTTGTCTTTTCTAAGTTTTTTTAAATATCGTTAATTTCATATCAATACTTCATTGCTGTACTTTCATATAGTATTCTTACACTTCTTCAGTTTGTAATGTACTTACTGTAATTTCATTAAATCAAAAAGCAAGTAATAATAAGTTTATCCTTCACTTTACTATGCTAATATGTTTTATGATGCGAGCTTGACGTGCTACGCAAACGCGTTGCAGCCAATCGATTTTGATACCATGCGTAAATGATTTTATTCATACAATTTCCTTCACACTTAATTTAGTTTCCTCATAACAACTTCACTATTTATTATTTTCTTTAAAGTTTAGTCTTACTTTATCTTGACTATGTCACAAGATAGTAATTAGAATTAATCATTAATCATTCGAAAGGTACAAAATCACAATGCAAACAATTCGAAGCTCACATTGGCACTTGCATTTCATTCCAGCATAATGGATTTAATACATTAAACCATCCGCTTTCTCAAAACAATTATGCAAAACACTTGTACTACTACACTATTTACACGAAATTCAACTTTTGAATAAATGTTTTGTACATTTACGGATATTTTTTCGTTTTCAAAATGACGCGCCCTTGCAAATCCTTAACTTATACTTCCCGTTCGTCTGTCCGTCCGTCCGTGCAAGCTGTAACTTGAGTAAATATTGAGATATCATCTTAAACTTGGTACACGTATTTCTTGGCTCCATAAGAAGGTTAAGTTCGAAGATGGGCAAAATCGGCCCACTGCCACGCCCACAAAATGGCGGAAA
>NW_017535830.1:116769-128499 GCF_001853355.1 Bactrocera latifrons | reverse complement strand
ACCAAATATGGGTGAAATCGGTTCACAACCACGCCTGAAATCTCGATTATCACTTTATCATGCGAGAATATAAAATTTTCGGTGACATCCGAAYTTAGCCCTTCCTTACTTGTTATTTGTGATTTTTTAATATAATGTTATTAATTAAAAAGTGAAAGATTAAAAAACTTTATTGATTAATATTATTATTATTATATTATCGATAATTTTTTAATAACTCTTGTGGCCAAATATTAAATTAAAATATTTCAAATTTGATTGAAAATTAATAAAAAATATTATTTAATGAATATTGAAGAGCTTAACTAACTATTCTAACGTACAAATTTAACGTTAATTATTGTCTTTTACGTATCCGCCTCCGTTCAATCACTCTTGGCAACGGTTCTTGTCCCCACTTAAAAATATTCCACAGGGTGACACTTTAGATTTAACCAGTGTGTCTGTACTAATTAAATCTTTCAGCGTTGCATTAAAACGGACGTACAAAAGAGAGCTCATATGTTTACTTGCGCTCTTTAAGCGGGTAATTATTTTTTATTTTTGCTTTCGCTCCGTGCATACCGACAAAGCGTAGTGCCGTCATTCTTAGCCGGCACACATAAATACTCCAACAAGTCAGGAAAAATTCAGTCAACAAATGTTGATGTCATTTATTGGACGTAAAATAGTCGACGCAAAGAATTTGCTAGCCCTGTGGAGTCCCCTCAGCAGACGTGGAAACAATTGCAATTTTGGTAAGTAAATAAAGAATTGTTGAAGATTAAAAATTGCGAAATAATAGAAACTGTGTACAATTGAGGTGTTAGTGATCAGTGTGTGTATTGCTAGAAATATCGGCTGAAAAATAGTACTAAATTTGTGTCAAAAATCAGCAAATGGCAGTGAAAGTGTTTTTGTCGTGAGCAAAGGAATGCTCAAAGAGAAATATATTGTGATTGAAAAGTATTTACAAAAATACACATATGTATATATATGTTACAGTTAAAACTAGTTTTTAGACAAAACTAGTTAGAACGCGTTCCTAGTTAGAACACGTTTTTCCACAGCGAGGCAGTTAAAACTGTTCCAAATGTTAGAGTTCATTTGTTGTGATTGGTCGCGAGGCATCACTTGATTCGACAACTGTGGAGGAACAGCGCAGAAAGGAGTAGAATGCGGAAGTACTTCGGTCACCCCGGGTCGGCTCGGCCAGGGTTATTTTTTTAGTACTACGCGAGAGTACTTCGGTCACCCCGGGTATTCGCTCGAGCAGGGTTATTTTTTTAGAGCGCAGCCGAAGGCCGCCGACGCAGAAGGAGAAGGATAGTATAAAACGTATATAAGTATATAAAAATTTGTAATTATTTTATCTAATTTCAGTTTTAACTACAGCTCGATGAGACAACTAGTTCTAACTAGGAAAACCGCGTTATGTCTAAAAACCTGTTTTAACTGTAACATTTATACGTTCATTTAATATATTAGGTTGTCAAAAAAGTCTTGCGGTATTTTTATTGAATTTTCAATTGTTCATGAAAATTACTCATAAAATTACTGACTTGATGACTCATGCCCAGCTCTTGACCGATGCTGCGGCTGCTACCATGCCGGCCTCTTTCGACCAACGCAGCGATTTTATCGCAATTTTCGATGACCGGCCTTCCGGAGCGTGGCGCATCTTCGACCACCTCTACACCAGAATGAAAACGTTGAAACCATCGTTGTACGGTGGAAATGGAAACTGTATCGGGTCCATAAACTGCACAAATTTTATTGGCGGCTTGAGATACATTTTTGCCTTTATCGTAGTAGTACTGTAAAATATGCCGTATTTTCTCTTTATTTTGCTCCATGTTTGCGACGCCATAACTCACGAACGACTTAAAAGAAACGACAATCAATCAAACACGTGTTAGCGCATGAAATCAGCTTTCCAAAAAGATATAGCATGACCCGATGCGTCGAATAAAACTAGAACTACGCGCTCTCAGCGCCAACTAGCGAAAATACCGCAAGACTTTTTTGACAAAATATAATATTACACATACAAGCAAATCTGCGAGCGCTCTTAGTACATTTATATATGCTTTGAAAAATACACGCGTAGGAAAAATTTGGTAATCAATAACAAAAACAATGAAAGTATGCGTCATTTTAGGTGTAAACTGATGTTGTCGATAATGTTTTGATTTCGCATTCCAAGAATTTTTTTATTTCTTAAAAAAAATTGTAGTAAAAATAATTATTTAAAATTTTATTTAAAAAATAATGTATATTTGAAATATTTTCGGATATTTCACAATATGTTGTAATGCTGGAACTCCGCTTTTTGATGTCACTTTTCCGTGTATAACGTGTATTTACCAACAAGGCTGTAGCCAACAACAATAATAACATTTAGAGTCGTTAAAAATTAATTAAGCTATATGTTTTTGGGATAGTTGAACAATTATCTTTAAAAATATATAATAGTGGGTAAACACTTGGCTGTTAAAAGAAGAGTTGCATTAGTCACCAAATTTAGTGTTATTTTAATTTTGAAAAAATAATTATGAGTTTGTAACATGCAGAAAGAAATGTCGTACATTATATTAAATACAGATATATGAATATGTACATACATACCATGGCCATGTCTATCTGTATATGCCCTTACCATTTGTCGGTATCACCGACATTGTATTATATATGTAGCTACCATACAAACTGAACTATCGGCGATAAGAGTAATTGATTACTTTAATGAAAATATTTAATGTTTGTTTTATGTTTTTGTTATCGGAGGAAATACGTATATGGAAGAAAACTACCAATTTGATTAAGTATTAATCTTATCTTGCGATTTTTGTTTTTTTCCAAAATTTTTGTAGCTAATGACGAATAGATTTACTTTTAATAATCAAGTCAACTTTCTTGAAAAAAAAAATTAATTAATTAAGTAGCTATCCAAAAATGCGAAAAGAAAAATTCCTCGATCGACAATACGTCGATGTATGAAGTGTAGCACTCTAAGAAGTTTTCACAAATATGTCCAAAGGAGATTCATAAATTTTGTAACAATTCGACAACCTAACCTAACCTTCTTACAAATACAACTTGGGCGCAATATGAGTCATTCCGTTAGTGAATATATTTTTTTATTAAATTAATAAGTTTTTTACAAATATATTCGAAATTTTTTTAAAAATCTTCACTCAACACATTCTGTTGCTTTACAATCTCGCTACATGCCCTACAAAGTAGACGGCCTCCTTATTTCGTATCGCAAACACAAATGGATGATCCGCTTTGAATACTTTTTGACTCAAATTCAGGCTCATTGGCACGATTTTCATAACTGCAATAAAAATAAATTTATTATTACAAAAACATAATACAAAATCAGCCGAGCAAAACAAACTACTCACATGTGGCCGCGGCCGCCTCGGAGCCAGCCTCATTCACATCTAGGAATGCTTTATGTTTGACATCATCCACTCTTTGTTGCGGACCTGACGCAAAAAGGCTGCTAAAATCAGCTGACCCGCTGAACATATTTACCATACCTAGCTGTAAATAAAATATACACAAATATTATACAAATTCATCATACAATGAATACACTACTAACCTGCTGCAGCGGTTGCTTCAGATCCACTTCGAATTCAATGCGAAACTTTGGCAAAATTATATCTACATCAGCGCCACGCATACGTTCGACAACCAAATTTAGATCAGCATTCGTCAATTTTTGCTCCAACGCCGCTAAACCATCAACTTTATTGGGCAAAAGCACCAGCATTGACAAATCCGAATTTTTGTAGGGCAACTCGATAGCTTTCGCATCCAAATCCGCTAACTCGCCATATTTCACACGCTCATCACCGTACATCATCGGCACCGTTGACGTTTGTCCGTCGCTCATCCGGAACTCATGATCCGAAGTCGAGAACGCACTGAAAGGATGCAGCCACTTGGCTTTAAAGTAAATCGCATTCACCAAGATGGCGCTAGTCTCGGCATTCACAGCATCTGGTTGTAATAAATTCATGATTTTGCCCTCAGTTTCATGCTCTACCCACGTATTAATCGTTTGTACCGCATTCGACGCGTCGGCGAACTTTGTTGGCACCGCTTCGGACTCAAAACTAATTTTGGCAAGCTCATTGAACTTTGCCGACAATTCCAGCGACTCATTAACGTAGACACGATTAGCCATACGCAATTTGGGTGTATCCTCCGCTGCATTCGCGCTTTTATGGAAATTCTTTTGCAGGAATGCCGCATAATCTGCCGCAATGCTCGGTTTATCCAACACGGCAGGCAAGCGCAAGCCGCTACGCAGTTGCTGTGCCGTTTCGCCTTCAGCGCCCAGGAAGGCTAAAGCCAAGCAACTCTGTACGGACGCTGGTGAAAAGACGACATTTTGCTGTGCACGCGTCTGCGCTAATGCTTGGAAAATATCCGCGGCGAAGAGATTGCGACTGGCCGCTAACGAAGGTGCGATGGTGCCGGCTGTTGCCATGTTGATTAAGATTGCAGCGATGAGTGTTTGTATGACTAGAAAAGAGGCTGGGGAAAAATAAAATGTTTCATTTGAAAATACATAAATTTCTTCGATACCTTCGCAGTAATACTTATTAAGCGCATTCTGAACTAAATTTTAAAGGTCTACGATTTTTCATTTTATTTTATTTTATTTATTTATTTTTTTTTTTTTTTGAATTTCAAATAGTTTTCTAGTAAAACATTTCTTTCTGCAAGTTTGTATTGTTTACTTTAGGTCACACCTATTTTGGTACTTGTTTTTGTATATCTCTATATACATCTGTCTCTTATACACATCTAGATGTGTATAAGAGACAGTATATATGTAGTTAAAAAATTAATATTAAAAAAAAAATATAATAAAATAAAAATTATTTATTATTAATTCCAAAGCGTTAATTAAAAATATTTGCTGATAAAGCATGACGCATATCAACACTCACACATTGGAACTCACTGAACGAATTGATTGAATTGCAACGAGCAACAGTAAAATCAACTGATTTGGAACTAATCGTCATAAATAGCATTGAAAAAATTCTTATTATGCATCATTACAGTTATTATACCCTGTAGGGAATCTATTGAGCTTGAGTACTTTCACGAATATTACAATAGCCAGCTGGAAACTTCGGGGACCATATAACCATCTCTTTTTAGCCAAGGCCGTCCCTCTATTCGTATATATGTGAACAAGACCCACAGTTTTTGAGCTATCGGTCTAAAATTTTGCACATGTTTTTTTCTGCTCAAGGATCAGCTCATTTGTCGAAACTGCCGATATTGGTCCACTAAAGCGTATAGGTGGCATACAAAATGACCAATCAAAGTCAAATATATGCAAAACTTTTTTATTTGATGAGCTATATTCACGACATTTCGTATAGATTATTATTAAAGCCAACCGTGTAATATCCGAACAAATTTTTGAGATCGGATAACTGTAGCATATAGCTGCCATACAAACTGACCGGTCAAAATACAGTCCTTGTATGGACAGCTTTTTTATTTGACAAGATATCTTCACAAAATTCTGCATAAATAATTTTGCAAGTCAATGCATTATTATCCGAACAAATAGTTTAGATCGAACCACTATAACATATAGCTGCCATACAAATTGATCGATCAAAAGCAAGATAAATGTACTTTTTACCTCTTTATTTTCTATAATATAAAAAAATGTAACTGTATAGAGTATTAAAGCTACGGTGTAGGCGAATTAAACGCTTTTTCTTGTTTTTGCCAATTTTTGTTACACATGTATAGTATAGTAGTATAACAAACAATTATCGAAAATCGATAACAGCCAATGTGATTCACTAGTTCTTTTGTTTACTTTGAAATTCAAATTCAAATTGGCACGCGATATAAACTGCGTGTTTTTTTTTTCTAAGTTTTATGAAATTATAAGAATTTAATTATAACAAAGTTTGGAATATATCTTTTAACACAACAAATATTTCCACATAAATGCAAATATCGTACAACACAAAGCAGAGGTGACTGTCGGAATTTAAAAAAAAAATTATATATATTATAATAGCAAAAAATTTACAAAAAAATTAAAAGTAAAAGCTGTGACACAAAGCTGCTGACTAATTTTTTCAACCGCCTAGTATCATAAAAAAGTGCTTGCACCGCAAGCCAAGTTGAAAGAAAACAAACACGATAACAATGTCAAACAATTATGACTCTTTCTTCAGAATTACTAATATTCAACAATTTCAGCCAATTATAACACTGCCATATGGATATACGCCTCAAAGTCATTAATATTCGCCACTCCGTTAAAAATCAAATTTTAAAAAATATTTTACACGCTCAACACTCAAAAGCGACCTCCACATATGTACGTGCTTCAAAACTTTTATAATCACTCAGTATTCGTTTTGAAAACTGCACATTGCAAATTTTTGGCATACATTTCACTTATTTGCCTTATATTGTTTATTTGTTTAAAAGAAAGCTATGCAAACAAATACATACACCGTAATGACGTCATCTTTGCTGTTCGAACTGCGTTAAAAGACTTCGTTTCTAATATTTTCTCAGCAAAATGTTCAATTGAATACTTCACTTTTTCAATGCTCTATTGAAACTAAATAATTTCTATATTTCAACAAATTTATATGAGTAAATGTAGCTATGAATACGAATAGGTGCATAGAGAAACAAATAACAAATATTTATTATTAAACACACATAAAACGAAATAAACAAATAAAACGGGAAAACCGCGATTTAAAGCCGAGTGTTGTGTACGCTTTGTTGTTGTTATTATTTTTTGATTTATTAAGACTTTCTCACACGCTAACGCTCTCACAAACATTCTGGCTTTAAGTCAGTGTAACTTGCTGACAGGAAGTGGGGTCATTCAAATATCACCTGTGGCAGATTGTTTATAAACAACAACGAATTCCGACAATAAACAAATACATAAAACATTAAGGAATATATTTTCTTCAACCAGCGCAAACAACAAAACGTCGTATATAATGCAATATATACTAATTTGTGTTAAAAAGTTCGCTCAAGAAATTTCAGACTTACACTCGACAAGGTTACCACAGTACTAAAAGCCGTAATATCTTATTTTGTGTGTACAAGTACCCACTATCTATTTGAATGCGATCAGTACGAAATGAGTAATCAGTAGTGTTTATTTTTATTGCACATTCGTTGGAGCAAATAAAGAAGGGCAATGTAGAGAGTAAATTGAGCGAAACATACACATACCGGGCTGAGTCCATATATACATGCCAATTTAACAAAAAAGTAACGAGATTTCCAAAAAGAGCGATACAAATTTTTTTTTTTTTTTTTTAATAAAAACGGTTTGTGTTATCAACGAAATTCTTTATTTCTGTGAAAGTACACTCGATGCCATTATGTACGGTACTCCATTTCTTTTGCATGGCTACCACGAGCACGCTTGCAGAAGTCCAGACGCTGAACCCAATTTTCGGTGCTTTTCAAGCATAAATCGGGGGATACTGCTGTAATTTCACGTTCGATTGGCATAAACCATAGGCTTGACAGTAAAGAGTGTAACGGGGTCAAAGCGCATGAACGAGGCCATTTCGTGAGATAACACGTTCACCAAATTTGGTTTTCAATAAATCGATTGTCACATACGTTGTGTGGCTTGTGTCCTTGTCCTGTTGGAACCACATATTGCCCAAGTCCACATCATAATTCAGCCCAAAAATATTTGGTTGAGCGGTAGCAATTCCCAAATACAGTAACGTGTCGGTCTTGATCATCACGGAAGAACGCTGTTGGCTCATAAATCGCACCAAATCGTATTTTTTCGGGATGCAATGGTGACTCATGGAGCACTTTTGAATTGTTACCCAACCAGTAACGCATATTTTGCTTATTGACGAAGCCATTCAGCCAGAAACGAGCCACATCGCTGAAGATGATTTTTCGATGAAAATCCGGGTCATTTTCAAGTTTTTGCTCAGCCCAATTAACGAACATACGACGATTGATGGTGGTCAAGCGGCTTTAGTTCTTATGCCAATTTGATCGTAAAAGGATGTGAGGTTAGATCTTTTCGAAAAAATCGCCACAGCAGAGATGTACAACGCTTGAGAACGACGTGTGGGAGGGGAGACTGACTTGGGTCTTCATCAATTGATGCCTCAGTGACAACAATATTCTCGAGACTACGGGCACTGACACGGGAACATTTTGTACTGTGTCTATCACTACTATCTAAAAAATCTTATAAAGCCAATATATTGGACTTTTCAATCATTTTTCTTTATCTTAAAAAATATTTCTCTAAAAAAAAACATGCTTTGTAGGGTAAATATTCAACAAAATAGTGGAAAGGAATGATGAACAAGTACTTATAGTTCAAGCAACTCAATTACTTATCGTTAAGTCATTTTATTTCAAAAACAAGAAAAAACGTTAACCTCGGCAGCACCGAAACTATAATACCCTTCACAGATGAATTTCTTACAGGAAACCTGTGCATAAATGAATCGGAAAACGTAACCAGATAAAGGTTTGCATTCAACAAAAAGCATTTGACTGGTTCTGTCTAGCCGCTTTGTTTGATAAAAACAGCCTTCAAGTCGAAATAAGCTTACTTAAATAAGGGAAAAGATCTTAAATAAGGGCTTTTATCGCGTTTTTGAGCGGTCTACTACAGTTTTCCGACAAGGTTACATTTCCTTTTGAATGTTAAAAACTTCGTGGCAAACTTAACATACGAAGTTCACATAGTCTTGAGCTGTCAAAAAATAATGACACTCGTGCACGAATTGTAAACAAAAACAGCTGTTTGCTTTGTTCCATTGTAACCGCATTGTTCCCGCAATGCAAAAATTAACTGTAACTGATTTTGTAAGAAAATATTTACATTTACTTCAAGTAATATTGATTATGTCTGTTTAAATATAAATATAATATATGGGCGACAATTTAAAACAATAAATTTATTCAGTCACGAATTAGTGATGTATCAGAAGTTGTCAAGAGGGCAATGTACAAGTATATTGTACATGGTATACTTATATACATATACCATATATATATTTACCACAATAAGATAAGAAACGTATACAAATTTTAATATTTTGCAATGAGTCGATACTTATTATATCATTGATGTAAAAAAATTGAGTTATATTTGAAGAGTTACTCAAGTCATGGAAAATGTTCATCTCAACAAAAATAAAAGAGATATAGTAGATAACATGGATCGTGACATCATTAAATGAGACGAAAGCTTAGTTTACAATTAATATGAAAGTTTGAGAGTTCGCTACATTGATGACGTTGCCTGACGCAATCTGATGTTTATTATTATTAGCCATTCATTGAGGTAGATAATTGCTTAAATAATATAATCACAATGCATAAGTAACTTGAAGATATGAAACTTCTTCAAAGTACATATGTACTATGTTTATATATAGTATAATATACTTGTTTGTATAGTCAAAAGTGAAGCGTCTTATCACATTGCCAACCTTCAACTTACTAGGAAAATATTTTAGCGAACCAACTGGCCTCAATTTTAGTGCTAATGATAAAAACGCATAAGGAAATAATAATAATAGTACATCTCACCAATAAAACAACAACTACACTTCCTCAATTGAAAATTTGGGCAAAAACTGAGGTATTTCCCCTATTATTGTTATCCAAAACAAAATTTAGCTAATGTATTCAATCAACTGACGTTTAACCCCTGAAACAGCCAAAAACTTAAAGTTTAACATAATTCCGATAAGTTATGCCTCTCAATACTACCCAAAATTTGTTAATTGTCATCATTACATTGTACAATTGTTAGCAACAACAACCATAGTACGTAAACAATTGCACGGTCTTTTTCATGTTTTTGCTCTCTTCTTTTATCGCTCTCTGCGCAGCATGAGTAGGACAGAGAATGTATTATGAAATAGCGAGTGATGAAACATTTTTTTGGGGATTTTTATTTTATAGTAGTAATAATGTATTATGAAATAGCGAATGATGAAACATTTTTTTGGGGATTTTTATTTTATAGTAGTAATAAATAAAAATGAAAATAAAAACAAGTAAGGAATGGCTAAGTTTGGATGCAACCGAACATTTTATGCTCTTGCAACTTTCAAGAATCGAAGCCAGGGATATACCTTAAGATGTATGTAAAGCGTCAACAAGAGAATCGGAATCTAAGCAGTGTTAAACTATATATAATAACATATGGACTGACCGATATATATTGTATATGGAAGTTGGGATAGTATCGACCCGATTTTATCTATTAACTATTATTATGCTGCATACTAAAATAATGTTCCCTAGGTTTCATTAACCTACCTCACATGCAAACACCAACAATATGGTGTAAAGTCAGGCGGATGTTGGAAAATATTGGTTATATAAGAGCTAAGCCCGATGTTATGTGCGCTATCTTATTTTCATTGAGATAAGAGCTCGAAAATCTTTATATATATACATATGGGCTCAGGGAAGTTTGGACCCCACTCAACTTATTTTTGATAGACAGAGATACTATTAACGGGAAAAGACTCTCTGAATTTTAATTGTATATCCCATACCTTGATCGATATTTTCGGTTTAAAGTCAATATGCATAGATGCTGGAGTGCACATATTCGGTACCTATGGCCTTGAACAGTTTTAGTTGGATTTCGACAATTTTGGTCATAGTATACATTCTTGACATAGGCCAGTGCCAGACCAATCGGCCAACGACTCACAAAATCCCTCTCACATCTTTTCAGTGGATGGGGTTATCTTCCGATTTCAACGTATGAGATTTGTAGTGAGCGAATTTGATTATTGTAGCTCAGGTGGTTTAAGAGATATGTATGCGTAAAACCAAAGAAAAGGTGGACCACGCCAACTGTTTTCCAAAAGTGTTAAGCCCAGAGATATCCCTCCTTACTGCGATCCTCTGTGCTCAAATAATTATTTAATTTAGTACTTAGTTAAGACCTATTTTTCGTTTTCGATTTATGGCATTTTGTGGGCCAAGTTTCGTACAGACAGACAGTCACCCGGTGTTGTATGTATAACCTTATATCTATCTCAATTAGTTTTAGGTGATACGTACAACCCTTAGGGGAAGAAAACTATTATACTCTGTAGCAACATGTAGCAAGAGTACAGAAACAATAATAAAATTTTATGGTTAATAAAACGCAATGTACAACTTAAAAGCATTACATATCAAAATAAAGCAGAAAAATGTAAATCCCGAAATATCTGGTTATTTACTTTTAAGTCAATTGAAAGTATAGAGGATTTTATACCAAAACTAGACTTCATGGCATTTTATGCATAAAAAGTGTGTGATTTACCTATATGTATATTTATATGAAAATATTCGTTTGGTAAACACCTTTGGTTTTCCCAGTATCTATTTGCGTGGATCAAACCATCATATTATGTATGTATAGTATTCACGTACATACATACATATTATATAAAGCTGGTGGTTAGTAAGCTCAGGGAATTTACGACTAAGCAGACCTCGAACTATGAGCATGAACTAGGGGGTGCCGCAGGTTAGTTATTTTGAATAACTAAGAATTAAAAGTTTAGATGTATGTACATATCTAGTAAGTACCCATGTAATTATAATATTTTTAAATAACATAAATTAAAGAGAAAACTACAAACTATGTATGTGAAAATAGCTATTAATTATAAGTAAAATTCAGAAGGTAAATAATAAATATATTGA
>NW_017535830.1:114143-116648 GCF_001853355.1 Bactrocera latifrons | reverse complement strand
TTTTTACCAAATGCCTCTTTCTACCCAAGATCTATGTATATTTAAACAAATTTTTAGTGCAAAACATTTTTTAAAAAATAATGCACAAGAAATATTTATTCTTTTGACTCAATGTGAAATTTTGGATTTATAAATTTTCAAAATTTGATCTCATGAAAAAAGTACCTAAAAGTACATAAAAGTTTTTCATTATGAAGATAACTAGGCGATATATTGTTTACAATTTTTTCTCAGCCTTCCAATGAGATAAACATTCAAAATGTTCGACTTTTTTTATAAAAACAAAGTACATTTTTATAAACAAATATTTTTTTCTAGTTTTATTAAACTTTTTTGTATACCTAATATGGCTATATTGTCACTAATTTATAAATTTCGTAGTAGAAGGTATTAAATAGTGATTTTTACTTATTTTCGAAGCTTTTTCTCTCGCGTTTGCGGCTAGCGCAGTGAGCTTTTTTTGTTTTTGCATAACTATATTTTAATTTTTTATGTAAACATATTATACATTTTTATTATTTATTTTCATTATTTTATTTATTATTTTTTTTTTTCTTATTAATTTTTTATCACAACAATATTTTAACTTTTGCCCTATTATATATTTTTGGTCGTCTTTTTACAATATTTATAAAAATATCAAAATTATGTAAGCTATTATTTGATTTATGACTACATTCACAAATACAATGTTTGTCAATATTTTATTCTGGGTATTCTTGCGAACACGCTGATAAGTGCAAGCATGTACAGTAACATTTCCGATTCAGTCTCGTTTTGCACACACGTCGGTTCGGTTGTCGCTCTGATCGAATTTAAAAGCGAATAAAATAGTTAAAAGTGAAATAAAATAAATATTTTTTTACTATCTTTGGGTAAAATATTTAAGAAAGTTATTTTCGTGCAAAGGAAATTGTGAGCGCACATGTCTAGTGAAAAACAACAAAAAATAAATACAATATTATTCAAAAATAAATAATCAATAAATATGTGGTATTGATTGTGAAGTGACAGCATAGTAATACATTACAACAAAAATAAATATATAGAGATCACAAATCATCACAAACGCAGATAAACTACAAAATGTTATCACTACGGAATTTTGTGCGCGGTAAGTTTCGGATTACTTGTCGAACCGACATGCATTGTTCCTTGCTCAATAAGTCACGTAATACATAAACACATATTTATACTTATTACATACATTTACTTGCTACATACATCTGTATATATATCTGTATAAATATCTGTACATATGTATGTAGCAAGTAAATGTATGTATGTTCAGATTAAACCGAAGTTTTCGGCCGTTTGATCAAAACGGCACAACAAAACGTTTGCATAAGAAGAGAAGAACTGTCAAAATGACAGAAATAAATGTAAACAAGAAAGTCATAGAACAAATTTTAAAAGTAATTATTACTTAGATAATTATTTTATTTACCTAAAATTAATTTTTTGATAAAACATCGGTAATAATATTCACTTTTATATATTATATATGGCTAAGTTCGGGTATAACTGAAAATTTTATATTCCCGCAACTTGCAAGGATCAAAACGGGGGAAAATATTTTTTCGAATTTCACTAATATACATATGTACATAACTAACAGGTTGACCGATATTTTCGGTAAAAAATTAGAGATTAGAACCGGGTATCTGGGGTTTGAATGGAGATTTATCTGGATATATTATATGCTTCGGGATTTATATACTGTAAGAATCATATATAATTTAAAATTGTGCTGTATAGGAAATAGATGTGGTAGCCCGATTTCGCCCATTTTAATACTGTAATATACAATAGGAAATCCAGGAAAGGCCAGGTAGAGAAGGACCTGGCTTCGCTTGGAATATCCAATTAGCGCCAAATTAAAAAAAGCAGAAACGACAGGCACGCTGTTGTTAACGACAGTAAAGAACAAGGAGAAGAATATAGGAGTATCAGAAGAATCTTAAGAATCTTACATACCGATAGAGTAAGTCTCGAAATATGTGATTTCACCTGAAAGAGCGTAATGCCACGCCCATCATAAAATGTTGACCAAGACTCCCTAAAAGCTCTCTCAAATCATATCGGGGGCTAAAATTTAATGATTTTAACTATATGGGGAGTGAGCGTGATTATCTTCCGATTTCATCTATTTTCACACTATCGGTGGGAGTTCTTATAACAATTGCTCTAGGCAAATTTGGTTGTTGTACCTCTTCAATTTTTATACTTTTGCAACAAACTATAGTATTATAGTTTTGTTCACACAACGGTTGTTTGTAAGTCCTAAAACTAAAAGAGTCGGATATAGGGTTCTATATACCAAAGTGATCACGGTGACGAGTAGAGTTGAAATCCGGATGTTTGTCTGTCCGGCTGTCCGTCCATCAGTGCAAGCTGTAACTTGAATAAAAATTGAGATATCATGATGAAACTTGGTACACGTATTTCTTGGCTCCATAAGAAGGTTAAGTTCGAAGATGGGCAAAATCGGCCCACTGCCACGTC
>NW_017535830.1:80437-113643 GCF_001853355.1 Bactrocera latifrons | reverse complement strand
CACAACCACGCCTGAAATCTCGATTATCACTTTATCATGCGAGAGTATAAAATGTTCGGTGACACCCGAACTTAGCCCTTCCTTACTTGTTTTATACATAATAAACCTTTTTGTAATAGTGGTCATAATTTTCAGGCATTTTACTGATAAAACCCATCTGCATTTTGGAGGTGACAGAATAAACCTCCCAGATTTTTACACGTCAACACCAGTTACCGACACTCTCGTTGGCTTTCTATCACACATTTGATTTCAATAACCTTGAGGCCGCTGAAGCGCCAGCTACATCTTATCAGATCCAGATGTGTTACGTGTGTATATACTATATTAGGGTGCTTCAAAACATATTTTGAAGTTGGCTTTTCAAACTTTAAAAATTCCCGCGACAAAATTATTATTCCCAGAAACTTTTTTTTATTGAAAAAATTCCGAATTTCAAATCACAAATTAGACGAAATTGAGATAATCAAACTTTGTCGCAGAAATTTTTAAAGTTTGAAAAGTACACTTTCTGAATATATGATGTTTATTTTTAGGGAACGAAAATTAGTTGGTGAAATTTTAGAAACGAGATTTCCTATGTTAAATGAATAGGTACCTAAAAAAAAACAAAAACCACCTCTTAGAGTGAAGCTACAGCGCTTGGATTGATGGAAAATTTTTTGTTTTTCAATCTCTAACGTAAAAGGTATTTCTATCATAGTTAGAAAACAGTTCTTTTAAAGTAACGTCAAATGCACCTACTGAACTCATCAGTCTCTCCTCTTTCCTATTGAAAACTTTAGAGGGAAAGTAAAGTCAGCACTTTAATCGACTTTCAAAGACACAGGTTAGAGAGGACCAGAGGCAAGATATTTGCGGTAAAGACATTTTTCGATATGAAGAGCGCATGCAAAAATGTATAGCTCGAAGCGATCATTACAGCTTTGAATAGATTTGGGGTTGAATCGAAAGAGAAAGACTAGCAGGACAGTAGACGCCGTAAGGATGAATAAAAGCTTGCGGAGAGGGTTGATGTAGGAAAAACTGTCGATAACTAAAAATCAACTCCAGTTTTTAGCTTCCTGTCTTTCAAGCGCAAGTGACTGCAGTCTCCTTCAGAGTGGTGACTATTAATTCCGATTGTAGGGCGGCGATATTAGCCTTGAACTCGTTGAATATATGCTTTGCTCTGATACCGGATTACCTCAGTTTCACTAGCTTTATAATGGAAACGGATAGAAACCTCATTAGCTAATTGCGATTTACTAAAGAGTGATTAGGCCTCAGCTCAGTCAGCGTCACTTGAGTTGTTCTCTGTTAAATTCAAGTTAGGTTGGACACCATAATTAAATTTACAACATTTTGCTGATAGATTTAATTGTCGATTAGACTTTAACTCAATTACTGATTTTTCTATTTCCTCTTTTAATTTCAGATACCTTCCTAACATTCGTTCTACTACTCTCCGTATACACAACAACTGCGACCATGTCGAATCACGATCAAATTGTAGCACAACGCGAGTTCGCCAGCAAATCGGCACAATTTGCCGTAAAACTCTTCAATCACATGCACAAGAAAGATCCCAACAAGAATATTATCTACTCGCCTTTCTCGATACAAACATGTGTGGGCATGGCACGCATTGGCGCGGTCGGTGAAACCGCTGCGGAACTCGACCGCGCACTGGGTCTACCATCGAACGATGTGGCGGCGATCGCCGATACTTTCCACAATGTATTGGTAACCTATAAGGATAGTCCGATTTTAAAGGTCGCCAATAAGATTTTCGTTATGCAAGGCTATAGCATCAAGAAGGAATTCAATGAAATTGCCACAACCAAGTTCTACTCCTCAGCCGATAGCATTAATTTCGCTGACAGCGCTAACGCGGCAAATACAATTAACAAGTGGGTGGAATCCAAAACGAATAATCTAATCAAAAATCTCATCGTACCGGATGCGGTGAATTCCGATACGCGCATGGTATTGGTCAATGCCATACACTTTAAGGGCGAATGGAAATACCAGTTCCCGAAATCGGCAACACGTGATGATGATTTCTATCTGAATGAAGTCGACTCGGTGCGTGTGCCAATGATGAATTTGAAGGAAAGCTTCGGCTATGGTGTTATATCTGAATTGGACGCCACCGTGCTCGAAATGCCCTACAAGGATTCCGATCTATCGATGTTGGTGATATTGCCGAACTTACGCACAGGATTGGCCAGTCTGCAGGAGAAGCTGAAGAACTTCAATCTCAGTGACATCACACGTTATTTGATTAACACGAAAGTCATTGTGAAAATGCCCAAATTCAAGGCGGAATACAATATCGAATTGAATGATGCTTTGATAAATGTAAATAGTTGCTGTACTTGTTGTTTTTTAAGTGAAATTTTATTTTTGTTATATTGAAATACCTCTAACACTCCATATATGGCATTCTCCACAGCTTGGCATGGCGCGCATGTTCAGCAACGATGCTGAATTCAGTAACATGCTCGATTCGACCGAGCCACTGCAGGTCTCGAAAGTCGTGCACAAAGCCTTCATCGAAGTGAACGAGGAAGGCACTGAGGCCGCGGCAGCCACTGGTAAGCATTACTATTTTTCTCAAGGCCATCCACATATTTTTGTCTTTATGTTGGCCATTTTACATATATATACATATATATTCACTCTACACATCTCTCTGTCTCTATGCTTTCTAATATTGTATTATATCTCGTACTAGCATAAGTTTATCTACATATAGTTAACACCACAAACATACATACATACATACATACATATCTGCAAGTGCATCTTTTATTTATCTGTGAGTATGTGTGTTTCTGTTTTCTCATTAGGCGCCATTATACGTAAAAAACGTTGTGCCATGTCCTTTTCCGAAATACCGGAATTTCATGCCGATCATCCATTCTTATATACGATCAAACATAACAGTTCCGGAGATATAGCTACAACAATTTCACTATTTTTGGGCACAGTAACCAGCCTGGATGCTGTAATTGCATCCGAAAATCATGATGAATTGTAAAATGCAATATTCATTAGGCTTGTTGTTGTAGTAGTACCTTATATGCATATTGAAAAAAATATATACATTGTAAATTATTTATATAAGCCTACATAAAGTCGAACAAATAAAAATAAAGGTACCAACCACAGATAATTCAAAATCAATTACAATATATGTATGTAGAGAGTACTGTGGTGGTCTTAATTATATATATTATATAATAATAAGTATACCTACTTGCTAAGATAACACTGACTGTGGCACGATTCCGATTACTTTGGCGGAGGGGTAAAAAAATCGAATTTCCGTATAAATGGGGTATGTGCGAATAGGGGAGCTTCTCCAGAGGAGAAATATCGAAAAATAGTGTAAAAATAACTTATATTTTTTAAAATTTTCAGAATAAAAGTTCAAAAATTTGCACTAATAACACATGGTATTTCTCTGTCTTTCACTAAATTTATTCGCGTTTTTCGTTCTGTATATTTAAATATACACTCTACACATTGAAATAAGTTCACATTTCAATTTTATTTTGTAATATTTTACCTAAATTTATTAATTCAAACATCACTTATCTCACTCGTCACTGCAAATTGTTTACAATTAGGAGGAAAACGAGCGTTGCCACATCTTAAACCACCCAATATGTAGGATTCTTAACGATGTTTCTTTGCTTGTTTTTTTGCGTGATTTTTTTTTCTATATTAATTACAATAAAAAATACTTTCCAATATTTTATAATTGAGTTGTGAACACTTTTTCCATCTACATATGTATATGTATAATATGTGATTTATATTTAATAAACACAAATAACTAAAACTCTATGATAATATTATAAAATTTATATCATATCGGGATGACTGAAGTACTCTTTTCTGTGTTGGCGGTCTTCGGCCGTGCTTTAAAAAAATAACCCTGGCCGAGCGAATACCCGGGGGGACTGAAGTACTTTGGCGTAGTACTCCTTTCTGCGTTAAAAATAAAAAAATATATTGAGTTTTTGTTATAAAGTGATTATATTTGTTGGTTACAATGCACTCATATTGAAACAAAATTTGAGTTTTCGTTATAAAATGTATAAAATTTAGTTATTATATCTGTCAGCGATTTCCATTTATTTTTGATTATACATTGTTTTGTAAGGTTAGGTGACGATACATCAATTTTTCTATTTAAAATATGAGTTTTGGATATAAAGTGGTTATATTTGTTGGTTCCCATGCAGTCATATTGAACGAAAATTTGAATTTTCGTACTGTACTAATATACGTTACACTTTATTACGTAATATTATTATATAATATTACTAATACATGTATATAATATTACTTATTTGCTAAATAAAATTAAAAAAGAAAATATCCATATGCATGTATTGAGGAATTTTTGCGAAAAAGAGGAATTTCAGCGAATTGCCTGATCATCACATGGCAGCGCTCCATTTCGTCGTAATTTTTGGTTAACAAATGAGGTCCAAACGAGTGTAAAATGTAATTTTTAAAATAAAGTTTTTTTAGGTAAAAAACCTGCTAAAAGTGTAAAATATGGATTTATTAACAAGTTTATAGTGTAATTTAATTAATTCGAAGTGAAAAATGTGAATAAAGTGTGTTTAATGTGGTGAAATAGCTTATTGAAATGTACGAATTTTGCGAATTTTTGAACTTTTTGATCTCCTAAACTAAGCGTTTGCGGCACCTACATATAACCCCACATATTTATTAATCAGGAGGACTTCCTCTTTCCAACGGTACCTTCAGATCGCGGCGTCAAAGAAATCGGAATTGTGCCCTGAGTGTAGCTTCAAATTTTTTCACTTTTTGTACTTACTTTGTTCATTCTCGTAAGCCATCTATCGGTTAAATTACCGGCTAATAACCAAACGCGCTGAGATTTCTGTTATTGTTTCCAAGAATTTCTTATGCCCTTTCTTACGCATTCATCCTTTCTAACGAAAAGGCCTTCCGCGCTAACTCTTTTAATGAGTCGTTACCCGCGACTTGCCGGGATATTATTCCATGCAGTTTCCGAAAATGATACGAGTACCACTGGAGAGCATTTAATGTAAAAAGCTATCAAAGTTGCTTTAATATTCATTCTGACACGGCGATTGCGATAAATTAATTTAAATTAGTCTTTGAACGCACTTAAAAATCTTCCCGAACATAAAAACAACAATTGTGTGAGAAAATTTTTCAGCAGTTTTTTCTCTTAGCGGCATTTCTTTATACCTAAAACCATTTGCGACATCGTGGGGACTATCTAACTATTTAAAATATTTCTATTATATTAACCACTCTATATTAGCGAAAAAAAATTCTAAATATCTGCTAAATGTCACAACGAAAACAGCTGATTTTTGTCATTTCGAAGCACAGAGTGTTCAAAGTAGTGTGTAAATTTTTTTAAATTTATTAAAAATCGCTAAAGTCCACTAAAAATATAAAAATAAAATCTATAAATATAATATTTAGCGCAAATTAAAATGTTTTTAATAGTAAAATATTTAAAAATTTTCTAAAAATCCAAATATTACAAAAAAAATTACACAATAGAAAACTTTGTATGTTTTTTAATCCAATTTAAAAAGTTTTTTTTTCGTGTTTTTTTATGAAACAAAAGAAAATATTTTACAATTAATATATGTATGAAGAAAGACGAAAACGAATTATAAAGATGGATCCATTTCAAGGTTCTCTACTTTTTTTTTAAGAAAAAACCCAGACACTTAATGCGAATTTGATGAGGAATGTTTGTTATCATTTGGAAGAACATTCTGTGGACTGTATTTTTGATGATAAGCAGATGGTCCATCCGTTCAGTCCAATTTTCGTTAACTCGTTCGAGCATTTCGACTGGTAACGGTACAACGGTGCGATATCACACGATTTTGGTGGCCAATCGACCGACCCAAAACTTGAAACTATCTGATCACCGAAGTGTTCTCTCAATAAATCCATTAATTGATGCGATTTGTAGAAAGTGGCGCCGTTTTATTGAAACCAAATATCGCCGAGATCACAAGTTTCAATTTCAAGCATCAAATAGTCGGTAATCATGGCGCGTTAATGGTCGCTATTGAAGGTTCCGTTCTTAACGGCAATATTTTTGAAAAATATGGACCGGTAATATTACAAACCACATCAAACCGTTGTTTTTTTCTGGATTAAATGACAGCTCTTGAATCTCTTCAGATTGCTCTTCGTCCCAATTGCGGCAATAAGTTGAGCGGGTTGAAAAGATTAATTTTCTTAATAAAGTTGAATGATTTGTAAACGCTGTTCAGGCGTAAGTCTTTCCGGGATGAAATGCCAAGAAATAGGTACTCAATAAAAATATTCGACTGTCAAAAAAGGCGGTTGAAAAGAGCATTATAATTAGATTATTAGACTCATTATAAATGTTTAAATTTGCTTTCTTAAGCATTAGAACCTTTCCAATTTGCTCTAAAGCTTTGCTCTCCAAAATAGGACCCCGAAAAATGAAGGAAGATAGTAACGAATATTTTTGTTAATAATAACGTTACTTTCAGAGCCATTTTGATTTCGCCCAGAGCCTCCTCTTTAAAAGTTCAACAAAAGTCGCTGCAGTATTTGTTTGAATTCAGTGCTTCAGTACAACGTTATTGAAACTATTTCATACTGTGACCTAGTGTTAAAAAAACGACTTTTTCTCCAAAACCCGTGTAGCACTTATTGGTGACGGTTTCACTTTTTCCGATTGTGTTCTTATCTCATTCCTGTTCAAATCATAGTGTCTCGCTTATTGTCGCTGTTCATTGCTCTTTAAAGTAATACCAAAGACTTTTGAATAACAAAATATCTCTCACAACGCTGATCTACTTTCAGGCATGAGTATTTCCAACTTCGCATTCGAAATCGATCAAACACCGTTAACCTTTAAAGTAGATCGGCCATTTATTTACACGATCAACAATTGCTTTGAGAACTTAACTGTTTTTGTGGGAAAATTAGCAAAGCCATAAAGTAATTTTTAACTGTAAAATACTTTTATAACGGACATCATATAGTTATTCTCCACAAATACACACTCACACAACCGCACATTCATTCATTCACTCATAGTCGGTGGAGCAAATATCCCTAATGCATGCATGCAAATATCATTTGGTATTTTTTCAGGCATGATTATGGGCAGATCTCTTCCAGCATTATCACCGCCAGCGTTCACTGTTGATCACCCATTTATTTTCATCGTTTACGGTGATATTGCGGAAATTTCACTTTTTACTGGGCAAATAACAAAGCCATAATTATTAATGAAATATTTTTTATGTAATAGAAAAATTTAAATAAAAAACCAAAACTGTAAAATTTGCATGAAAATGGTCTAAAGTAATATTATTAATATTATTTTTTAATATACATATTTTATTCAGATGCGTATCGGGTGCAAATTTATAATTTTAATCATTTTTTTCGATCTTACTTCTTTTTCTTCCCTGACACTACAACCATGAGTCGGTCTGGGACGAGAATACGCAACTTCGCCTATTGCCTCCAACCTTTGCTAGGTCTCGCCTGTTGAATATCCCAAATGCAGGCAGGTCACTTTACACATGAGACTTCCGTTGGATGCGTGGGCGCTCTTGTTTCCGTTGTCCACACATGCGTCGAAAAAACTTTTCGATGAAGTATTATCTTCGAAGCGAATAACATGACCTAACCAGCGCATTCGTTGATTTCTCATGCGCTTAATTAAATCCGTATCGACGTATAGCTAATAGAGTTCCTGTTTCATCTTCTTCGATAGTCATCGCTCACGTGAACGGTTCCAAAAATCTTGCGACGCACAGGTCTTTCGGAAACTCCAAGGGCTTTCTCATCTCGGGTCGTCATCTTCCAAGTTTATGCACCGTATATAGGGAATAATGAAAGACTTATGTATATGTAGAGTATAATTTGTGTTCGTCGAATAAGGAATTTGCTTCTCAATTGCCTACCAATCCCAAAGTAAAGTTATTGTGCGCTTAATCTCCAGACTTAGGTTATTGTTGTAATTTATGCTGGTCGATATACAAAGTCCTTAACTTTTTTAAATGTATAGCAGCCAACCGTATAGAAGTTCCCATGATGCGTGTAATCTTTGTATGTAACCTCTAAGTACTTTGTCTTGCTCTCGTTCACCACAAAATCAACTTCTTTCGCTTTTTTTCTAGACTTGAAAACTATGTGCTAACGGTCCTGTGCCACTACGGTTCAGATTAGCGGGACGGATAACTTTTACCGACATTATATAGAAAAAAATTCAGTGTAAAGCCTAAAGCGAACGAAAACGAAGAGGTCCTTTCTGATTTTAACAGACCTGATGGTTGGGCTTAACGTCATTCTGCATAGCTCCATGAGTTTCGTAGTTATACTAAATTTAGACATGACGTCGAATAAGCAGCTCCTCAGTTCTGTCAAAAGCGGCTTTAAATCGACAAAATCAGATTGCGGGGTCTCCCTTGTTGTGTATAGAGCAGAGTATACTCATATTCTAATCATTGAACATATATTTATTCGACCAGATTATGATTAGCAGTTGGAACATGCGCCTTTTCAACTCCTCACCGCCAGCTTTAAACAGTTTAGCCGTAATTCAATGTTCTCTGAAGCTTTGTTGCTCTTAAGCTGCCTTAGAGCTGCTTTCACTTCGTCTTGGTCAAGTGGTGGAACGACAATATTATCACGGTATATTTTTGGGACGCGTTCTTCTTCATCCGTCGCAGCACTTTTTCCTCATTTTAGCAGTTTCGAGAAGTGTTCCCTCCACATTTCAACTCTGTTTGTGCTTGTGTCTTCACAGAAGCCGGTCCCGAACCGAAACATTTGTATGCTGTTTTACCTTCTGATAAAATTTTCGGGCCGAACTCCTACTAGCCAGCGTCTCAAGCTCTTCGTATTCATGTTTTTTTTTCCTCTCTCTCTCTCTTTGTTTTGTTGAAAGACGTCTTTCCACCTTTTCTCGGAGTACCGTTCCTTCACAGCCCTCGTCAGAATCAGTTGTAGAGTTTGTACTCAGCTGCCCTTACTTAGGCGAAATATAAACCTAAGATGTGTATGTATGGAACATTAAAAACAGTTACTGTATACTATTTTCCTATACTGCTATTTACAGCCAATAGGTATGTAAACTCTTGCGTCACCATCACTTATCCACCACCACCCAGATTCAACGTCGATCGTCCGTTTGTCTATTTAGTCAGAAGTGGTGTTCATGGAGTTCCATTGTTTGCTGGGGATTGTACGAAGCCAGAAAATTTATGATCGTTTCTCAAATAGCGCTCAACGGTGGTATACGTATTTGTGAAAAATTGGAAAAAATTAAAATCTCAAATAACTTTTAGAGATAACAGTTGTTTCCTTATATGCCAAAGTAAAAATTTATTTGTCATGAAGGTCCTGAAGGCTTCAAGGTAAAGAAAGTTGTTCACGTAGGGACCCTAAAGAATTTTTCAATCGCTCATAAAAAAGACTCGTGTCGATTGGTCGACGAAATTGACAAATGTTAAGAAAATGCAATAGATGTGCCTCGATCATGACAGGTGATGAATCGTGGATTTATGGATGAATGTTTTTTGGAAAAACTAAACATGTCGCAAACATACCACTGGAACAACACAGAACAGTAAATGTTAAGTAATACCTATCCATTTGTTTGCCAGATCTCTTTCAAGAAATAAGGAAAACCAACCGCGGAAGACGGATCACTCTTCGCCACGGCAATGCGAGCTCTCACACATCGCTTGACACAACTGCATTTCTAAGCACTTATGGGGTTAGGGGTAGCCAGAATAAAAAAAAAAAAAAAAAAAAAGTTTTTTTTACATTTCCGTTAAGTGCAATATATTAAAAATATTGTCTGAAAATTTCACGTTGATCCGATAATTAGTTTTTGAGTTATTCGACAAATAACAAGGAGGACTTAGTAGTTGTCTGAGGCGGATGAAATTCCTCTTGTTGTCAGATTGTTCCAAACTCATTACAAAATAATATTTATCGCATCTTTTCGAAAAATGAGGCTCGAAAGGCCTCGCGCTAAGAAAGTTTTTGGCTATTCAATATGACACATGGCCTTTAAGCTTAGGATCCAGCTCTCAAGAAATGTAAAAACTTCATATAAAAAGACGCTTAAGAAAAGGTCAAGAAAATTTCCTGCGATGAATTTTCTTGTGCTAGTATGCAGCTCTAAAGAAATATAGTACTAATTTTTAATAAATTTTTTCAATAAAATGCGTATTTGGCAATAGTGGTTTTGCGAAAAAACATTTAATCAACAATTATTTCTTGAAGGAAATTCAAAGTAATCGTTAAATTCATCCTAAATTAGTTAAAATCATTATTATGAAGTATATTTCATTTTGAAATGTTGTATAAACATACCAATCATTAACAACATTCCTTAAATCACAATGAAAGTATTTGTGTTACTACACACATATACATTCATATATTAGATTGTCAAAAAAGTCTTGCGGTATTTTTTATTGAATTTTCAATTCTTCGTAAATTTTTTTTTTTTTTTTTTTTGATGACTCATGTCCAGCTCTTTTTCTCGACCAATTCAGCGATTTTACCGCAATTTTCGACGACAGGCCTTCCGGAGCGGAGCGCATCTTCGACCACCTCTACACCAGAACGAAAACGTTGAAACCATCGTTGTGCGGTAGAAATGTATCAGGTCCATAAGCTGCACAAATTTTATTGGCGGCTTGAGATGCATTTTTGCCTTCATCGTAGTAGTACTGTAAAATATGCCGTATTTTCTCTATATTTTGCTCCATGTTTCCGACGCTATAACTCTCGAACGACTTAAAACAAACGACAAACAATCAAACACGTGTTAGCGCGTGAAATAAGCTTTCAAAAAAGGTATAGCATGACCCGATGCGACGAATAAAACTATAACTACGCGCTCTCAGCGCCAACTAGCGAAAATACCGCAATACTTTTTTGACAAAATACTTACATACATCTAAGGTTGTCAAATATCTCTCTTCCTATGTTTTGCTCTTTATTCAATCCTTTATAAAAAATGTTGCCGTTTCGTTCGAAAATCTGTTTCCATCTAGAGGCAATTTCATAATACCCCCTCCTTATTTATTAAGAAGTCGAACAGCCACTTTTCATAAGCCTCTTTTGAGTTCAACTTTACACCAACAAGGGCGTTCGCCATGAACATGAACAGGTAGTACTTATTAACTTGGCACTATGTCCGGTGGATGCGATAAAACCTCCCATCTGAGCTCCCGTAGCTTCTGACGGGTCATCAACGAAGTGTGCGGTCTGGCCAATTCTAGACGCTTCTGATCGATCGCTTGCTTCATGTGGTCCAGTTGTTCGCAGTAGATGGTAGAATTAAGCGTCTGGCCATATTTGAGCAGAACATAGTGAATGATTCTCTTCCAATCCCTCCAAACACACTGCAAAACCTTCCTGACCGTCAATCCCGGCTTGGCCACTGTTTGGGACGATTTACTGGCCTTCGACCAGGACCGTTTTCGCTTGATATTATTGTATGTGATCCATTTTTCGTCGCCAGTCACCATCCGCTTCAAAACTGAGTCGAGTTCGTTCCATTTCAGCAGCATGTCGCAGCCGTAGATTCGGTCCAGAAGGTTTTTTGCGCCAAATAAAGCTTTTTTGTGTATTCAGAATTCTTCACATGATCTAAAATGGTTTGGTGACTAACTCCCATCTTCTGGGAGATCTTACGAGATGCCACATACCGGTCTAACTCGATGTTTTCCATGATTTGATCGGTATTTGTCGTCACTGGTCTTCCACCGGCTGGCTTATCCATGGTGTCGTTTTCACCCGCTCTGAATCGTCGAAACCACTCCTCCGAAATTCGAAATGATAGAGTACCACCCCCCAAAACACCATTAAACTCACGGATCATTGAACGGAATATCCAAATTAATCATACATAGCTACGTTTTCTAGGTTATGTCAAGACCTTTCAAAGCTTTGTAGCTCTGTTTATACATATCCGCGAAATTCAAAAGGCAAAAGGCGGAAGGAAGATATTTGACAACCTAATATTGCACCTAAAGTTTACTTTCTTTGTTTATTCTAACTTGCTCTTCTAATGTGAATCATTCACAATGCGTAACCATACTTGAAGAAATAATATTTTTTTTCTTGAACAATTACTTAAGAGCTGGATTCGGTGGATTTGCCTTGTTTAAAGCCACATGGGTAAGGTCCAGTCAATTTATTTACAATTATCTTCACAAAATACTGTCGAAAGAACCTTATAGGTAATATCAAGAGGGCTGATTCCGCTATAATTAGAGCAGACTGCGGGAACTCCCTCCCTGTGTATAGAGTAGAGTGCACCGTATTAAAATCATTCGACATGTATTCATCCGGCTAAATGAAACTTAATAGCTAGAACATGCGTTTTTCCTGCTAGAAGAAACCGCCTAGAGCGGCTTTCACTTTGTCTTGGTCAAGTGGTGGAACGACAATGTTGTCATGGCAGGTGTCACTTCTTCCGCGTTTTAGCAGGTTTCCAGAATTGTTCCCTCCACATTTCAGCTGTACTCTGTTTGTCTGTTTACAGGTTTCTATTCCTGACTTCACAGAAGCCGGATCCGGACTTAAATACATTTGTTTGCTGCCTTATTGTCTGATAAAATTTTCGGGCCGAACCTGGTAGACAGTACCTCGAGTTTTTCTTAGGCACGTTTTTCTTTCTCTCTCTTGTTTTTGTTGAAAATATGTCTCTCTTTCCTTCTATTTTCGAATGAGCGGCTGGTCAGTTGTTGGTCAGCATGCCCCTCGCCTCTTACGGTTATTCCGGAAAATGCCTTCCGTGACGACTTCAATGCGCTGGCAGCGCTAAAATAATTTTTTTTAAATCGACTCAGTCCTATTACTTACCTGCGAGGTATAATATTAGCTAAATATAATTTCCCAGCACGATCTCACAGGTGATCAAAAGTGAACTGCAAAATTCCCGGAAATTTTACAAATTGAATGTTTAATTGCTTATTGTGAGAAATATAAAACCAAGATATGTATGTATGGAACATTAAAAACAGTCTATATACCAACATTTGCCTATACGACTATTTACAGCTATGATGGTACAGTTATGCGCCTTCATCCCCAATCAGCCACCCAGATTCAACGTCAATCGTCCGTTTGTCTATTTAATTAGAAGTCGTGTTCATGGAGTGACATTGTTTGCTGGGGATTGTACGAAGCCAGAAAATTGATGATCGTTTCTCAAATACATATATTTAAAAGCACTCATCGATTGTATACATATTTGTGAATGCTTGGAAAAAAAAAATAAAATCTCAAACAACTATTACAGATAACAGTTGTTTCCTTATATGCCAAAGTGAAAATTTATTTGTCATGAAGGTCCTGAAGACTTCATTCTCTCATAAGTGACGTAGATTACCTTTAATATTTCGGGATTTAGCAATCCTACCATAGAGATGGGCATTTTTGATGGTATGCATACTCAGAACGTTTTGATATACGAGCGCTACTTGTGTTCTTAACAGTAAGCTGAAATACTCATTCGGCCAAAAAATGATATTTAAACGCGAACATTTCCGCGCCATTATTTTTTACAACTTTCGACGTGGATTAATCGACCGGACCTGGGCTTATCGATGGAATGCTGAATTTAATCGAGGTCGTACAGTCATGACTTGGAGTCATCCAAGACGAATTTCGAGAAGGTCGTCGGCCAAAAGCAATTGCTGTTCCCGAAACTATTAAGGATATGGGCAAACTGATACTACAAGTTCGTCATATCATCTATCGTGAGATTGAGACAACTTGTTTATATGGACATTAGGGAGACTAACATGCAGTCAATATTGCACGAACATTTGGCTGTAAAAAAGTTGTTCACGTTGGAGTCCATACAATTTGTCAATCGCTCAAAAAAGGTTCGTGTCGATGAACTCATAAAATTGTTAACGAATCTCTCTTCACCACGTCAATGCGAGCTTTCACAGGTCGACTGAATCAACTGCATTTTTGCATCGACTTGATGAATAATCTACTGTAGAGTCTTAACTTGTCACTGATGAGCTCCTTTTTATTCCCGTACGAAACAAATAAACTAAGAGGTCAACGTTCTCCGCCACCTGAAGAGGCAGTTGTGAGTTCAGAACGCATATTTTGAAGATATGTACCTCAATCGGAGTGGCGAAAATGCTTCGAAAATTGGATCAAACGCATGCAAAAGTGTATAGATTTTAATGGAGAAAAAATTTTAAAAAACTATAAAGCGATTTTTGACGACTAAGATATGTTTTTGTTCTCGAATCCCGAAATAAAAAAAGGCAAATTGTGTAGTACAATCACAGGAAATTTGGATTTCTTGCAATCAAAGGAAGTCAAATTACAAGAGACCTTTGTTTTCCCGCTCTTCTCTCTCTCTTTCTTTCTCTCTCTCCCTCTCGCTTTCTCTTTCTCTTTGTCAATTTATCTTCCTATCTATTTACCTCCTATCTCTTTTTCTCTAGCTTGAGCGACAGTATCTAAATACATGTGGACTTATCTAGCATAGCTACAGAATCTTAATTTTAATTATTTCGGAGATTAGACATCCATTTATTAAGAAGTTTTATAAATAACATAAAATGTGTAGTTCTTCATTCCGTCCAGAAAACACACCGAAACGGTAGCAATAGTGTTTGGGAACAAAAATGGTACCGTTCAGGACTTTGTAAAAATAAGGCAATTATGATTTGGACTTAGTGGTTGACTGAGGTGGGTGAAATTTCCTCTTGTTCTTAGTTCTTTCCGAATCCATTAATAAAATAATATTTATCAAATCTGCTTGAAAAGTGAGGCTCGAATTTTGTCTAGATCTAGTATTAAAAGTGCTCGCATTAAAGAAGTTTTTCGGGATTCAATATAACTCGTCGCCTTTAACTAGAAAGCAAAAGATTCTTATGCGAAGTGCTAAAAAAGTTGAGTATCGGATAGCTCTTTGGCTTCGATTTACTATTTCGAATGTAGCCACGTTAGAGCACGCCAAGATTATCCAAGATTATGCAATGCAGTAAAAGATAAAAATCCTAATTAAAAACAGTTTAATTTTTTTTTTTTTAACTTTACGCCAATAGTTCATATATTTGATAAAAGTACTATATATTTTACTTTAGGTGTTTTTATTATTAAGTGACTTTTTTTTTCTTTTTGATATATTTTACCCATAACTTCTTTGACTAACATATGGGCATGAACTTATATAACAACAAACATATAGTATAATTGTTTTTTAATTTAGTTTATTTTATTACCGTTATTTTCGTATTGTATTTTCTATTTAACAGCCATCTTCGTGGGCTTCAGCGGACCAGCATTACCTAAACAACCGCCCAGAAAGTTTATTGCTGACAGACCCTTCGTATTTCTAATAAAAAATAAAGCAAATTTCGTTATTTTTGCTGGACAAAAGGCCAGGCGTTAAGGCCTAAATGTATTCTACACAATTTTAAATTTACTTTTATTTACTTTACGTATGTTAATTAACAGAGTTTAAATTTGAGAAACTGGTTTAGATAAAACAATACGATGGTCTTGAGGGGTTACGTGGCTTTCACCAATTTTTCCATATACATAATTAATTTATTACAATTTTTTAGCAACATTCGAAAAAAAATTTTTGAAAATTTTTGGCCAAAAAATCAGGCGTTCGTAGCTAGCTCCTGGGGGCACCACCCAAAAATGTCACCTTGCGGTGGTCAGCATAACAAGCGAAGGATTCATCTAAAATCAAAAACTCAAATTTTAACGGTTAGTCGATGAGTTAGCTCCTGATTAGTCAAAAATTTTTTTAAAAAATAAGAAATAAATTTTTTTGCACAGTTGCAAGTAAAACAGTATGATTTTAGGTCTAATTTTTACGACAACTTACCTTGAAAAAAATTAGTTTTTATCGAAAAAATTATTATATCAATCACGAGGACATGCTACTTAGAAGAACTCTGAAAAAATTCAATAAGAACGTTACACTAGTTTCTGAGTAATTGTTTCCACCGACTTTGATAACCATGTTTCGAGAAAAAACGCGATCAAATATTGGAGTAGCCGAACGATCTAGCCTGCCGACCGCTCTCCCAAAGTTTATTATTGCGAATACTGAAATATTGGGTAAACATTCTGGAAGCTAAAAAAATATTTTTTTGAAATTTCAAAACCCACCAAACCCCTTAAGAATTAATTTTGGAACTCAGCATCAGACATTCGAGGAGAATTGACTATCAGGCGTTTTAGGATTTAGGTATGGATTGCTTTTCTGAAGCGCTGTCATACGGTCTCAAAATCCTCTTAAGTAGTGGCGCACTAAGGGTTACAATTAGGTGAAAATAAATTTTGTGAGAAAAGTTTTTAATAAAATAAAGTGGTAATGTCAAATTGCCTCCCAGAAATTTTTAATTTTTCTTTTAATTTATTATTTACTATGTCTTTAATATTTGCTTATATATAATAAATAAATGTATATAATAAAATGGAACACAATGGCATATGGGATACACATTTTTTGCAGAGAATTTAGAAGAACAAGTTAATTTTGCTAATAAAATAAATTTTGTTATTAACTCGCATATTTCTTTCACTCTTAAATCTCATATGTTAATAAGTAATAATAATTAGATCAATTAGTTTTGTCAACTCCAATTTAACTAAAAGTGACATTTCGTAAATATTATTTTTTTGTTCTCTCTTAGATGCCCTCTTTTCGAGCATAACCTCAGTGGGAGGAGGTCCACTGCCGCCCATGCTATTCATAGCAGACCAACCGTTCGCATATATCATAAAAAATAAGGCAAATTTGATACTGTTTGCTGGACAAAAGACGAAGGCATGATGGAGCTCACTTGAACAATTTTATATATCTATATTTGAGCATATATAAACTATCTTAAAAATAAAAAAAAATAAAATTTATATAATATTTCGTTGGTCACCATATAACTGTTATTATTTATTATATAACGACTTGGAGTAACTTAATATTATCACGGTATCAAGAATGATAGAAATAGAGCATATGACAATGTTTTGCTGTTACTGTTACATGCAAACTTGGCATGTGATGTCATGCACACAATTTTTCTAATCATATGTTTAAATTTTAAAATTATAGAAATTTGACTATTCTTGTTGTAAACGTGACATTAACTTATCTCCATCATTCTTGCTCGTTATGTGTTGAACGTATATATGTGTACATTAATTTATTTACCGTTAAGGTTATTTTGACAGTTTACGATTTTCTGCGCCTGTCACAGCATGCAAACAGATGTTCGTGGGAAAACCTAATCATTTGTGACAAAAACAACATATTTGTATGCAATGCATGTGGCAATAACTATAATAATTCCATCCATCTAATTTTGGGGTTCATATTGTCTATGAATATATTACAAATTAGAAATAATTCTATTTAACACTTTTCAGTTTTGAGAATTTTGCCCGTAAGGAGTTTCAGACGCAAACGCTTCATTGCTGATCATCCTTTCATTTATTTTCTGCGCTCCCGAAAGTTTGGCATCTTCTTCATGGGTCAGTTTCAGCAGATCTAGTTGACTGGAAGACTGTTGAAGAGAATAATGATGACCGTCTAGAATGGCAAATAAGAATACGTTGAATTTATATTAAAATTATAGAGAGGAGAGGATAAAAGCAAATAAAAAAGAGCGAATATTTAGAAAGATTAGAATTTATTTGTAACCTTCATATGTAAATAAAGATGATTAATTTTAATAAAAAAAAATATACTCTTTGAGATATTCCGGTAAGTAAAGGTATACAGACTTAAAGAGATTAAAGAATTTATTAAGCTGTGATAGCCTATCAGATTTACAAAATGCGATTTTTTTTAAAAGCTCAATAAGCCATTACGTGATCAGAAACTTAACTTAGAAAATAAGGATGACGTCCATATTGATGACATCAGTTGAGTTCACAAGAGACTTGAAGACTTGATATGTACATATATTTTATTTTTGTGATCATTAAGTAAAGTAAGCGAGAAAAGTTAAAAACTTTCTTTTCGACTAAAAATTAACATTGTTAGGTTGTGAGAATTCTCCAGGTAGTCGATGTAAAACACACTTTGTAAATTCCAGAAAACAGCTACATATTATCTTCCAATCTTTGCCTGCCTAGAGGCGGGTGTCAGCTGAAATTCGCTCTCCTCTTCGCCTACTTATGATGTGGCCTTATTGTCCGCTAAAACAATATGAGCGCCCATCACGTCGACAACTTTTTTATGCTCAATATTTCATGTAGTATATGACACACGCGATCCTTTGTGATGACTACTGTCTTCAATTCTCAGTCGACCAAAACGAAACCATGGACCTTTTCCAAGTTATGCTCTGAAAATGGCTAAGATTTCGAGGCAAATGTATGCGGCTCATTAATGACTGGCACCCGTCCTCGTTAAAGCATATTTGGAGATACCAAACGAAGATGAAGAATCACAGTATACCGCATCCCTGAGCTCTTTGCTTTCGCTGCGCGATTTTCCCTCCAAAAACCTCCAATATACCGTAAGCAGTTTTGAAATTTCAAAAGTTATCAGACAGGTCCGCTTTCACAAGTGGTCAAAACAAAACTACGAGTCTGACTCGTTTGAGAAAGTACTACTTATTCGAGCACCCTCATATGTATATATGTATGCATAAGAAGAATAGTTGGGTTATAAGCGTGGCTGCAAATCTTCTGTATAACAGAGTTTAATTACACATATGTACATAATAGCTTGTCAAAAAAGTCTTGCGGTATTTTTATTGAATTTTCAATTGTTCATAAAATTTGTTTTGATGACTCATGCCCAGCTCTTGACCAATGCTACGTCGCTACAATGCCGGTCTCTTTCGATCAATTCAATGCGATTTTATCGCAATTTTCGACGACAGGCCTTCCGGAGCGTGGCGCATCTTCGACCACCTCTACACCAGAACGAAAACGTTGAAACCATCGTTGTGCAGTGGAAATGGAAACTGTATCGGGTCCATAAACTGCACAAATTTTATTGGCGGCTTGAGATGCATTTTTGCCTTTATCGTAGTAGTACTGTAAAATATGCCGTATTTTCTCTTTATTTTGCTCCATGTTCGCGACGCTATAACTCACGAACGACTTAAAAGAACCGACAATCAATCAAACACGTGACCCGATGCGACGAATAAAACTAGAACTATGCGCTCTCAGCTAGCGCAAATACCGCAAGACTTTTTTGACAACCCAATATATCATGAAGATTGTTTCGAAGGAAATTAAGTTCAGTTAGATTTATGGCTTTGGGAGATACAGTTTGCAAATGACTATTTTGAAATTTTATAGACGAGCGCAGTAGACTCCTTTCAGCGAAGAATTGATATATTTTCAAACACGTGTAATCGATTATTGTAACTAATGCTATCGATTTGTAATATCATCAGAGTATGAGATAGAATACATAAAATAAATGAATGATGATTGCACCGCGACTCAGGGCCTCTTGTGTCCTCTCCTAAATCATAACGAGTCACCGAGCCCCAGCAGATTGATAAATTCGAATATACTGCTAGGTGCTATTGAGGCTATGTGATCCCTATTTGGAAACATGGATCCAAGGACCTTTATCCCCCGCCTAAAGACGGCTGTGCAGTCAATTAGCAGATGTTTGGGAGTTTCAGACTCTATGTCGCAAAACCGGCTCTTCTCACAAGACATTAGGCCCATGTTGTATAAGTAAGACTTCTTAAGCTTTCAATAGCCAGTGAAGAAGGCAAGTAGCCTAAGTTTATCCCTTACGAGGTTGATTACATATTTAAAGCATTTAAGGTTGTACTAACCCATTAGTTAGGAGTTGTTGCCAATATCTCTCCCACTGCTTCATCCTCGCAGCTCTTTTATGGTATAGGACCAACCTAAATGAAAGGTTCGGTTCCCACCATTTTGGTGGATGCTGTGGAGCCTGATAAGTTACACTTGATTACGATCTGATAGACTGTTCAATCATTCTATAAAATCCTGCACCAATAGTGAGTATGCAGATTTTGGTGCTATTTCTCGCTTCCCTTCTACGTTTTCGAGGCGTCGGTGTACCGCTTGATTATACTATCCCTAAACAGTAGCTGGAGAGCGGAACGTTCCATTCAGCCTTAATGCTAAGGGTAACCTTAAACTTCTTAGTAAAGTTAACTCTTTTAATAACGCTGACCCATGGGAGAAGAGCCAATGGTATTTCACCATTTAAGTCCTTCATACGCTGGGATGAGATTACCTTACCTCTACCAAACCCTTCTGCTGTCATTTGGAGCAGTGTGTGTTTGGCAACCTGACCGTTTACTAGGTGAAGCGGTGTGAGATCCAGCATGACTTCAAGTGCCGCCGTTGCAGCTTCGATAGTTGAAGTCCTAGCGAAGTCTGCGATTCGGGGCCTAATTCAACGCTGTGATAATCAGTAGCACGATCATGGTGTACAACCATCTGACAATCCTTGGCTTACAGCCCCATGAGATAGATAATATATATGCCTTCAGATGTTTGCGGCAGTTTCGAAATATATATAGGATTAAAAAACGGAACATATTCTCTTTGCTTGTATATTTGACCCATTGAGATGTAATGGAATCTCAATAATTCCTAGTCCAACTTAATAGTAGATTCAGTAAAGTCCGTGTCTTCAATGCCTGGTAAGCAGCCATCTGTCAGTTAAGTTCTGGTTAAAAAAAGTTTCTATACAGAAAGAAGGAGTCTTAGTTGAGATAACCCGAACTTAACTGACAGATGACTGCTAACCAGACATTGAAAAAGTATTTAAAGTCAGAAATAATATTTTTAATATCACTTCGTAGGACAACTACGATAAGTCCTACCTTAAAGCTGAAATTCTAAAAAAATACATTAGGAGATATAAGAAAAAAATTTTAAATTTTGTCTATGGAAAATTCTAAAAATATAGCGAAATATTAGGGGGATTCTCTTGCTCTTGCAAGATTGTAGATTGCAAAAATCCTATACAGAAATATACAAGGGCACGAGAGCACCCATTGCAGATACTAGTGATTTATGAACGGCTGATTCAGTCAATTTATTGTAAATGACTATTGTGAATTGGCACACCTTCTGAATTCTTATTTAACACAAAAAACATGTTGTTATAAAATCTATTTAAAATTTACCTTTCTCAACAATTTAACGTCAAAATATGTATTTATGTGAAATGACAGCTAAAACAGGGTTGCAACTATATTTTCGCGTGACATTGCACTAATTTGCGTGCATGTTTTTTCATCTGACATATTTTACAGCCCTTGCAAATATTTTTCTACATGTGTTTGTTGTTATGCCGTTGCATTAGGTGGAAAAATCTGTAATCCATGCACCGTGCAAGGGTTCTGTAAGAATCTATCAATTAAAAATTGTAAAGTAGTTGTTAAAATTTTAAAGTAGACTGTACAGAACTTTGGTAGTGAACACACTCTTAGTGCAACCCTGTGTTATTAATGTATAAATTATCAACATTGACATTTCTCCCAAGCAATTTTCTTTTCCGCTCTACTGTCAAAAACGGAGGTAGGAATATTGCTAATAATTAATAAAAAATCTTTAAAAATCCGTAATAATATAAATAAAAGTGTTACAAAATTTTGAGAAAATCAAAAATACGTATCTATGCTATGTGTTCTAACAAATATTTTTCTTTGTTTCATTTTAAATTTCCTGCGGTTGACAAATTTTGTGCACATCAAATCAATAATTGGATGAACTGCAAATTCCTATTGGATGTGGTGCAATGGATGCTATCGGGACAAACATCAACAACTATGTGATTTGCTGCACAGATTTAGTAGCATAAAATGGCCAAGTCAAAGAATCACACCAATCACAACCAAAACAGGAAGGCGCATCGTAATGGCATCAAGCGCCCAATCCGCAAGCGTCATGAATCAACCCTGGGTGTAAGTAATTACATATTAATAAAGTGGTTCAAATTTCATTAGTAACGTATTATTAATAATTTACAGATGGATGTCAAATTCCTAATCAACCAGCGTTATGCGCGCAAAGGCAATTTGTCTCGCGCTGAGGCCAACAAGCGCTTCGAAGAGCGTGTAGCTGCTCAAGCTGGCAAACCAAAACCCATTAAGCTATAAATATTGTATAATATCGTGGCGTCAGTGGGTTTTAAAATGTGGGTGGCATTAAATTAAATAAAAACACAATTTTATACAAAATATCAAATGTAACATTTATTGTATAAGCAACATTCAATAGTAAACACTGAGTACTTTGTGAAATGGTATGTGCTCTAACTCTTCTGCGTGCTTGCGTCGGTAGTCCCATAGGAAGTGATCAATTAAAATTGAATTTACATGTTCCTTATTGAGCTCAACTTCCTTATTATTGAGTTTGTTTAAAATGATATCTTTTGCCTGCTCCACTATATATATCGAGGCGCCACGAATCTCGACTTCGCGTGGATCGCCATTCTCCAAAATTGTATCTTTGCTCAATACTTCGAGTAATTCCGGTTTGTATTCCAAGCTGTCAAAATGTATCAACACTTGTGGTACACGATAGTCGGCGAACATGGTAATTTTATCAAGGTCATTGAATTTACCCAAGCCTTCACCCTTAAAACAAGACCAAATATCGCCAATAAGAATTTGTGCGCGCTTGTACAATGAAACGCGTTTTCCTTCGTAATCAGCTTCATCGCGGAAACAGGGAAATTCATTGACCACTAGCTCCAGTAAACGTGCGGCAGAATTATCGGCGGCACGCACCACATTTTCGAACTTGCCTTGCCACTTCTCCAGAAGTCTTGTGCCGACTTCATGCAGGCAAGCGATACGTTGTTCAAACAGTGGCACCGAAGTCTGGCCATCATCTGAACGAAATACTTTACGCAATGTATCGGCATCGATTGCAGAATAGTAGGCAGCGTTGGTGATATCTATGCCCTCCTCAATGGCTCGATTTACGGCAGCGCATAAAGCAAAGTAGCCGGTGTAACCGTTGACCTTGTATTTCGTGTAGTCAGCTGGAAATTTTAAAATAAACATACTTTAGTATTTAAGAGTTCCAAATGAAAAACTATAATTGCTCACTTGGTGTCCAGAAGCAGAAATTTAGTGTATCTACCACGAATATCCATTCAATGGCGTGAGCATCGGTGGACTTCGGGTGCACATCATTTTGCGAAAAGTTCTTCGGATCGAGTTGCCCAGACTGCAGACGGGAAATAACCTCATTTGCCAATTTTTCAATACCTTCTGGATACACTGTCAAGTATTTCGCATTTTTGACAATGTATTCACCAGATTCGCGTGGGCTAAGTGCCATGGCTGACGTTAAAGGTGGTTAAGGTTCGGTAAAGTATTTGAAATTGACACAAATATTAAAATATTTTATACTGCGTATTATAAGTACCTTAGCTTGCGGTAACTTTGCAGAATTTAACAAAAAAGCGGTGCTGAAGGCAAAACACAAATGGTTTGGTGTTAGGTTAAGTATGGATTTATGTTACCGGTTATTACACCAGAATGCATACTTATTGCATTTACGATTTTGTTGTTTTGTTGACTTATCGTATCTCGACAATGTATACGTTTATTCAAAACAATATAAGTATCACATGCAAGCGAATCACGCAAAAAATCTGTTATTTATTTTACTTGCATGCAAAGAATTGCAAATTTTGCATTTACTTCCATAATCAAAACAAAACATCAAAATGTCAACTTTTTCATTCGCTATAAACATTTAGTAGGGTTACCATTTCCATTCATAATATAATTAATTCAAATAATTTTGCAAATTTAAACAGCTAGCATTAGTTACAATTTTTATTTAGTAATAATAATTATTCTAATGTTTACAATCATATAAATATTTTAACATTGTATGCATGATTTTGTAAACAAACAGTATTCGTAAAGGACATACCAAAATTTTGATTTGTGTTATATCTGTCACGTGTTTTTTTTTGTGTTCCTTTACAACACCGCTAGACAGCTGTTTCGTCTTCTCCGTTTTCTTATTATTCTCCCACTGGGGTATGCAACAAGGCAACAACTGTTCATGTAATTATTATGAAGCAGAAAGATTTCAATTTGACATTTTCTTTTTGTAGATTTTGTTGCTTTTATATTTTAAACACCAATCGTTTTGTCTGTGCTGTCATTTATCGCTACCGCTGTTGTAACACTCCAATCTGAAAAGAGGAAAAATCCAAAATGTTTGTGCTGTGAAAATCTTTGCAATAAATAATATTATGTTATTATATTAAATTAAATTTCTGGAAACGTGCGTGAATGTGCCTAATGCAATAATAATACAAAGCCCTAGCTGTGAAACAGAAATTTTCCAAGGAAATCAATCGGAAAATGCCGTGCTTGTCAAAATTTTCATATAATTTTGGTAATATTGCTGGGAAGGTCTAGTGCAGCGTAGTAGGGTCGCGAAGTGAAATCCTTCCATATTAAAAAAAAAAAAAAAATACTCCAAATTCTTTAATAAAACACAAAAGAAATTTTTCAGCAAATAAAAACATCCTTCAATGTCTCAAAATAATTCAATATAATTCATAGTCTGTGCAAATTAGTGTATTAAAAAAAAGGGTTACGAAAGTGAAGTAATATACAAACCAAATTGGTAATTAGTGGTGTTTGTATTCAGTATATATAGTAAATGCATAAATAATCTAAATTGGGTTGTGTCAAGTGCTCCATAAATTTAGTCTTAGAGTGCACATGAAGTATTCGTTTCGCATTGTGGTCGACGAGACGTGATTTTTAGTATAAATTGTTGCTGTTGTAGAATTTTAAGGTTGATTTACGCAAGCCAGCCAACAACCAATTTGTCGCATCATCACAACGCTGCATCGACAGACATCGACAATAGCCGTGGAAAACGTCATCAGCATCGTTTGTGCCATCATCACTCTCAATTATCCCTGATTTTTCTTTTATTTATTTTTTGTTTTATTTACTTTTGCTTTGACACACTGCACTGTGGTCCGAAGCAGTCAAGTAAAATTTAAACTCTATTAGCTGGCAAACGAACTTTTATGACTGCCGTTGTTAAAGGTAAGTGGATCATTATTTTTTATAATGTTTATGCTAATTCCATTAAGTTATATACCAAAGGGGAACTCTCCATGAACATAGAAGAATAAGATCTTGACAAAAAAGTCTTAACTTCGTGTGCAGAAAGTGGAAATTTTCTCAACAAAGCAAAGACATCATATCTTTCAATGAAGTTGGCATCCAGTGACAACGTCAAGTTAATTTTATATTAACATTATATATTTGCTTGTATAACAATACATATAGACAGTGGCAGGGATAATAAACGTGCTTTGTACGTAAATTGTCAATAAAAAAAATATGGTGACATTGCAAGATCTATGAAGGCGCTAATTGAGCGCTCACAATTTCCGCAACAGTCAAAACGCTATCAGGCTATAGCTTCCAGTAAGCTTATTTCACTGTTAAATAAAAGTTAAGCTAAGTAAGATGAGCTATATACTCTGTTTTTCCAATTTGTAGTGAAGTGAAACATTTTAAAGCTCTTTATTATATTGCTTATTGCTAAGCTTGAGACCTCGTAAAAGTTTTTGAAATTTCAAAGTTTATAATTACATACTTCATTATTTGTGGGTAAGTCGTATTGTTGTTGATACGAGTATATGTACATATATACATATCCATGTTCTATTCATATTCAGAAGAATTATTGGTTGCATAAAATAGCAATAAATCTTAAGCTGATCCGCTTTGGATATGCGCTGGTTGTTCTAAAACAACTGCAACAATATATAAGAATGGAGTGTAATAAAAGATTATGAGGTACTCCGTACACAGGACAGCCGAGTCTTACTTAAGGAACGGGGCGGATTTTTAGTCCATCGAGGACCGTCAACTCGGTAGCATATCCCCAATTTCCTTTAGACATATTTTCTTCCCCCCTATATCAACAACAAAAACAACCATAATGATGACAATGAAAAGCTATGCGCTGCTAAAATTTTGAAAACTAAGCATTATTCATAACAACTCAGAATTCCTATAAGCAAATGACCATTTAATCTTCGATAATATGCAATAAAATATAATTTTTTTCGCTACTGATTGACGGTTATATGAGCACTTCGAGTGATGAATTGTATGTTAATAAACCTGGTGGGCAGTAATAAATCAAAATTATGCATTGTAACTACATTTGTTTGTATGTACCGATGTGCATATTGTTATATCTATAATATACTACCTTTATTTGGTAATCATTCACACTTTACCATAAATCGCACTTATAATTATTAAAACTCAGTCAGTGATCAGTCATGAATATATGTATGTATGTGTTTATCAAAAGTATAACTATTCACTCTTATCAATTTCCTCGTAACTGTGAAATATGAATATCTTCATTCGATATTGAACAATTGTTCTTGATTTGCAGTAAAGCGATCGACGTTAAGTCTACTCACTTGGGAGTATATATGTATATCCGTACATAAATGTACATATGGCATGAGGCCATAAGCTTTTGCACTTGGAAATATTAGCCAGCATAAGGATTGATAGACCTTCCTCGTGTTACATTTAGTCTCTTTAGCGATAAGATTGCCATTAGTAAATATCGCTATCGCACAATTGAGGTCTGTGTTTGGATGTATAAGTGCACATATTCTTCATATTTATGTATGTATGTACTTATGTATATTTGTGTGTGTTTTGTATATAGTTGTAATTAACTTTTATATACGAGGCTGATATAGATGTGTCAAATGATTCTTGATTCTGATTGCAAATGTTTGCCATACACTTTCTCATGGAAACTGCCGAAGAATAAGTGCATAAAATAACTTTAATTGCAATACTTACATACGTATATTGTATTTAACTTGCACATATAGCGGCAGAGAAGAAATTGGGACTGAAATGAATTATGGGAGCAAGAAATTTGTTGGCCTTAGAAGTTCGTCGTTAATAATCTTTTTATATTTTGTGAATGACTCTCTGAAAATTCTCCTCAACGCACATCTCTGTTGGGTCTTTCAGTGCTAAGCACTTGTGTAAATTGAATAAATACAATACATGACAGTCATTTGATTGCGAAAAATATATAACAAGCAGATAAAAGCATTGTAAACATATTTGAAATTATTTTGTTTCCTGGGATGCTCAAATTTAATTGCGCTAATTATAATTATTACAAATGTTTTATTTTGTAATATTTAGAGCGAATGCTAAATATGAAATTAAAAAAAAAATATGCGATTTATTTTAATATAAAAAGCCTATTATAAAATTAAATATATTTATATCTAAATTTCTATAAGAATTTCACGCAGCTGTTATTGGTTAAATTGCAATGATATTCTAATTGGCAAATCGCGTTTTTTGCTTCCTATTACGTATGTTTGTATGTATAGATTATATTTTATTACAACAGCTGCACATAAATTCGACATTTATTATAACAATTAGTATATTGTACGCAATCACTTGTTATGTTCTTGTTAATGAAAATAGCAAAGATTTAAGGTAATGGTTTGTGGTAAATAAAAGCAAAATGTCAAACATTAATTGCCAGATGTTCGATTTCATGTGTCAATAGAAGTATCGATACAAAAATAGCGCCACGATTTCAGAATATTTATGCAATAAAAAAGCAATAATATTTAGTTTTCAACAAAGTTTTAATTAATTTAAATTTAATTAAAAAAAATGAATTAATTTTATAATCTTTCACAAATATATTTAATTATTAAGTAATAATTTTGGGTTTCTTTTTGGAATGCCTTATTAATTCCAGTCACACACGCAAATTTATAAACTTGTCATAACATGTGCAAATAGTTTTGTGGGTAAATAGAAAATTAATCTTATTTGACAATAGCTATCAACAATTAATTTATCTGCATTTGTAATTTGCTGTTTGCGTAACAATGCTTCATCGGTCACATCAACTCAAGTGATAGAGGCTTTTGGAATAAATTTCCAGCTGGTCACTTTATTCTCCACGCAAGTGCTTCGTCGAACAGTGGTGTAATTCCGTAAACTTGCGTGCAAACAAATTTTTGAAGTATAAATAGTACCTAGATTATTGTTCTTTCATCGATTAAAGGAAAATAGTCTCGCCACGGTTATATTTATTTTTATGAAAGTTTTAGAATATCTTATCTGAAAAATAATCTCCATAAACAAGGTTTAAATTCACATTATGTGTATAATACAAATAAGGGCAGACCTTTAATTAATACTTTTATTTTGATTGCTATGTAAAGTTAATAATTTACTATCAAAATACGTTGTGCGGTCAACAAACTAGGAAATCTTCTTAATTCATAATTCACTAAACAAAAATCACATTGATAACGTTTTAGCGTAAAAATAGAAGCATATAAAGTTGTGGTTAGATTTTTTTTTCTGTTTTGTATTTGTATTAAATATACATATATCCATATCCATATATGTATATATTAGAGCGGGTTAATTTACAGGAAGCCCCAAAAACGAAAAAATCCCGTATGCGGTAAATGTTTAACGAGACTAAGGGTCTAAAACCAGACTCGAGCTAGCAATTTTTAAGTTTAAAACAAAGAATTCAGTGTTAAATTCAACTATTTTTCAAAAACTCTCACTTTAACCCTGATGCTGCCAGAGCAGAGCATTTCCAAGAAATGGTAACGCTTTTCTATCGAATATTACCCATTAAAATACCGATAAAGTAGACTCCTCGGTATCGCCTTAACGTATATGTATACAAAAATCGGATTAGAAAAAGTTGCCCATCTCTATTAAGTGAATTCTCAAACTACGAATTGTGCGCGAATTAAATAGAAATCAGCAACAAATTGATACTAACTTTGATACAAACATCGCCCAATGAGAAATTGAAATAACAAACAATGAAATATGTGGATGTATCAAGCAAAGGAAAGGTACCGTACCAGCATGTATCGGATATCTAACTTGGAGACGTCGTTCTTACGTTTGTCTTTTGCGATAAGTAAGTGTAAATATCATCCGTTGTAATTTTTTTTGTTTAGCACTTCAATATTAGCACGATATTTGCCACAGAGCGCCGATCAAACTCTGTCTCTCAAGTCTAATTTTGAGTTTTGCGCGACTGGCAACGAGGATTTCAGTTTATCTGCGCTGCATGCGAGTTATCTTTTAGTTAGTTTTTAAAGATCTTATAAACAGTGCCTTTTTTATTTTATTGTCTAAGCTCGTGCGCGAAGCTATAAGCTGTATATGTAGCTGTATGGCGTGTACGAAGAGCGAGTAATTTTGTTGTTGAGCCTTTGCTATCCACGCTTATTTCACTGCAAATGTCAAGCGCATAACCATCGAAACCGGGTAATTGCAATTTCAATTGTGCGACCGAAAGAAGAAACAACAGTTAAATATACGTACATACAGTAAACATTGTTAAGTTATGGAAGAGCAGTTATCTGTCTTCACAGTCTCGTATTTCGTGGATTCGCTTTATCAGTCAACATCTCCGCCAGACTGGAAGCAGGTAAGTGTCGGCAAATCAGAAACTAACAGGTTATGCTTATTTTTTCTATAGCGAGGTGTAAACAATCAAAATATTTCACAAAATGTGGCTTAATTTTGTTGCCAAAATAAATTGCATATATAATCGTTGAAGATTACACGAATTAATAGTTATTTGGGAGATATCTGAGAAGTTATTTTTCGATTTTTAAAAATTCCCGAGCGTTATTAAAAATGAAAAAATACGTTGAATAAAGTTATAACGAAGCAAAGCTATGCTTTTCTGTTATGAGTATTCGTACTAATATTTTCAGATCCAAAAACTGGCCTAATTTTTTATATTTTTTTGTTTTATGACAGAAGTGTCTCGCAAAATAAGTGTAACTTGGTTTATCAGCTTAAGTTAATATGTAAAGATTATTAATATACAGTGGTGGCTACAGAAATGGCACCGTTGCCATAACCACGGACTCTGAAAATAATAAAACCAGTATCAGCGTATACAATACGGACAGTCTCACTACAGTCGGTTGTAAGTAACCGAAACCTGTGTTTTTGATAAAATTGAATCAAAGTTTTCGAAGACGGTCGAGAGATCATTGAAGACATGTCTCGTTCTAATCGATCTTCAGCCTCTTCAACTGATGAAAATGTTAAAAAAGTGATGGAGATGGTGCTTGAAAATCGCGAGACTAGTGTTAGAGAGAGATGGCAAGAGAGCTCGACATCTCTCGCGTTCGAATGATTTTGGTGGATATTTTAGGGTATGAAATGCGTTCTTTCTCGGCTCCTCTCCATAAAGCAGAGTTTTCTTCAAAAAGAATACCGTAAACAGGTCTCTTTGAAGCATGCTTGATTGTACAATTTGCGACCCCACATTCATGAAACGCCCATGAACCATAGGTTTATGACTTTGACATGCAAAGTAGTCAACAATCATCAGAATGGAGGGGAAAAAACCAGACGAAACCATGCCAAAACCGTTCAAAAATCAAGATAATGGTCATTGTTTTTTCGATATTCGTGGTTTGGTGCATCATGAATTTGTTCCGGAGGGACATACGGTCAATAACGTGCGAGAACATACGTCGAAAACGACCGGAATTGTGGAAAAATAATTCATAAATAAATTTAAAAAAAAAGCCAAACCACGCAAAAAATAATATTTTCTGGACAAGCGACCCATGTTGTTTCAGTATACCTCTTAATAAAAGCTAATTTTGTTAGCTTTTAAAAATTTTAAATACCTTCAAATTGGTGCTGAGCTATTTATGCGCTCACCACTGTCGAATTGCTTATATTTACCTTGCTGCTTTAAATAGTCATATCCATATACATACATACATATGTTTAAAAATAATTGACACAGTAGAAATGTGTTTTCTATTTAAATATCACGAGACATGTTTTAAAGTGAAACATTTTTATCTGCTTTTATGTCAACATAGGCAATCCTAAGGCGAAATGTCACAAGTAAACTATTAAAAATTAGTAAACATATCATAATTAGCTGCATAAGGGCCTCTGTTGATAAAAAATATATTTTTTTTGCTACATTTATGTGTTTCTATGATTTTATTGGAATTATTGCGAACGGCTTCTATTTGCATTAAAAACTGCATTCTACGTGCTAAATGTCAAGTGTGACAGCGCGAGAAGAAAAAATAAAAACAAAATTCAAAGCCTACTCTTCTGCCGCGCTCAATCATCATTATTAATTGTAAGCACTGGCTAATCAACAATATTTTCCCATTTTGTTATTAAGTTTTGTACTTTCAAGAGCAAAAAAAATTTTAATATTTTCAACACTTTGCTAATTTTGTAAGCGAATGACAGCTGTTGACTGCCCACTTTGTTGACACTTAATTGAATTGAAAGCCAATTGACTGCGTCTAACGTGAGGTAACTCAATCCAAATGCCACTTTGGGGAATATTTTCAATGGTATTGGCTAGGCAAATAAGATAATATTATGAAACTGCTAATAATGCTTACTATATCATCCTTTCCTCTTTCAGTAAGAGCAAATGCTGAACATTTTCGAAGAGTTCGTGTGTTAAAAAATATATTGAGTTTCGAAAGTTTTATTCAGAATTTCTTTTTTTCATTTTTTCAAATTCTTTTAAATGACAGCAGCTTTTCTCAAAACCTCCAAATAAATTTTTGTTTTATTGATGACCTTTTCATCGGACCGAAAATTTCTTTATGTTCTTAAATAGCAGAATTTTTGAAAAATAATAATTTTTTTTTTGCCGAATACTATTCAGTGAACCGTGCTCAAAAACAGTCGGCTAGGTAAACTAGGTTAAATCTCACAGTTTCTTTGTTCAGTAAAAAAAAAACACGATTAATCGATTTCAAAGCTGCACTTATAGTCGTTAAAATTATACACGTTCATCGATTATTTCAATTTATCGATATTTGAATAAAAAATCGGTTAATCGATTTTAAAGCTGCACTTATAGCCGCTAAGGTTAGAGTTAATCGATTATTTAAATTAAAAAGTCGATATTTGATTAAAAAATCAATTAGTCGATTTTAAAGCTGCATTTATAGGCATTAGAAAAATTAATTGATTATTTGAATTACAAAATCGATTAATCAATTTCAAAGCTGCACTTATAATTTTGTAGATGTAAGATTAGAAGCGTTAATCGTTTATTTGATTAAAAAATCGATCAAATTGTGCGTGATTGCTTGTTCTGTGTAATCGCACCTCCGCATCTGACCATTACAAACTGAAGTTGTGAACATTTACAAAACTAGCACTGCCTTATTTTCAGCGAAATTTTCTGTTTCGATATTGTAGTAATAATCAAAAATTACGATTAGTCGATTAATATATTGCTATTTATGTTTTCCTTTGTCTTGATATCAATAATAAAATTATTTATGTCAGATTTTGAATTTAAAAAGCATCTGCTAAATTTTTTTCGATTTATCGATTATTTGAGAGTTGTAAAAAATATCATTTATAAGTGACAGAAAGCTATGTGCAAGCATTGTTATTTATAAATATTAAATGTTTACCGATTATTTTTTTTTACCAAAACTAATATACATACATACATATATTGTGACAAAAAAAGTAAATAATTATTCATCAATATTTATTTTGTCGCCTTCATAGTCATCCCCACCAGATGTAATAGACTTATGCGTTTTTTTTTTTTTTATAAACATTTTTTAGAATGGCATACAGTTAACTTTGTTTTATCTCCTTCGATCGACTGAAAACCAGTTCCGCGGCAAGTTCTATTTGAATAACCATAATAAATCAATCGGAGCCAAATTTGGTAAATATGGCGGTTGATCGATGGTATTCATTGCGTTTTTTTTTTTTTTTTGGATCGAAGAGACCTGTTAACGGTACTCTTTTTGAAAACAATTAACTTTTATCGGGACGAGTGGAGAAAGAATGCATTTCACAAGCTCTCTTGCCATCTCTCTAACACTTGCCTGATGATTTTCAAGCACCATATCCTTCCCTTTTTCTAATATTTTTATCAGCTGAATAGGTCGAAGATCATCCAGAACGAGGCATGTCTTCAACGATCTCTTTTTCAACATACGCAACGATTCCGACCACGAAATTCGTTTAGAAGTAAAAAATTTTAGACAAATTTTTATTTTTATCCATTGTACAAATAGCAACACACTACTGAGAAATTTAATTACAATTTCCGGGTGC
>NW_017535830.1:64403-80237 GCF_001853355.1 Bactrocera latifrons | reverse complement strand
TATATATTTAAAAAAAAAGCGTTGAGCGTGATAACAGAAGGGACCATTAACTCATGTTCACATATTTAAAGTTATGATATATTATATGTGTGTACATACATATTAACTGATCACTTACTAAATATATGCGCCTAAAAATATGCAAGCTGTTATTGGCGATGCGAAAATAACTGTTAAATGTATACTTGTGTATATTTATGTATACATATGCACCTAAAATATTGCTAAATTTTTACATATCGGTGGACTTTTGACAAAACAACTCATTAACTTTACCAGTGTTTGCTGGAAAGACACTTGAACTGATTTCTTAAAGGAAAATTACGCATTTGAAAATACATTTTAGGAAAATGTGTGCTTAAATGAAAATTAGTCAATAAATTAATTTCATAAGAATTTTATACCTACTATTTTGACCAAAAACTAATAAAAACCTGTTCATGTTTTTATTCTTCTATGTCCTCATCTCAAATTAATTCCTCTTGAGCGCATTACACTTGTACCAACGTTTTTCCAATCCTCGAAACAGTTTTTAAAGTAAATTTGCGGAGTAGCCTTTAATGCGCGTAGCGATCCACGCTTAATGTCTGTATTTGACTCAGAACCCTCACGGAACTAAATCAGGCGAATGCGATGATTGCGGCACGATATTGGTTAAAAACTTAACGAAAATTCCATTATAGTGGTGTAAAAACCAAGAGTTGTCGCCCCATAAATCCGTCCTCTTTTTTTTTTAACGGTGGCTTGGGCTCACCTTTGTCACGATGTTCGGTCGATTGAACGTCTGTTTCGGTGTCGTAAGCTTAGAACCAATACTCATCGCAAGCAGAAATACGTTTCATGATATCCTGGTAGTCGGATAGCATTGTTTCTCAGACGTTAACTGTTTTTGAAGAAATTGAGTGATTTTTGGAAAAGATCGTCTATTTACTTTTCTTAGGCACAAATGATCTCTCAAAGTAGTTTTAACTGATCTTTCTGATATTATAACGATGTTAGTAGAATCTCTAATTTTTAATTGTCGATCCTCAAGCATCAATTCCTTTCTTTTGTGTTGATCATCAGTTGATGTTGATCGTTGTCTTGAACGTGGTTCATTTTCGACCCTCTTTGAAAAATTTGTACGCATCAAAAAACTTACTCGCAACAAAAACTTATCAACGAAGGCCTTTTCCAACATTCTGAGTGTCTCGGCACCAAAATTTGGTACCGCACACAAAATTTAATGGACCTTTTTTGTTGAATAATTTCGCTCATCTTAAAAATCATCGAATGCATTTTATGTACATCAGAAAGACAAGCTATTGTAAGCAGTAATGATTATTGTCATTTGTCACTTGCAATAGATCAGTCGTATAAATCTAGAAAAAATTATTTCGACGAATAGGCGCGAAATTTTTAATTAAAAAGTTTTACTATTTTATGTCCACTGAATAAAAATACTAAGTTGTTTTATCAAATTTCCATCAGAGTTTTATATACACTTACATATGATGAATGAGTTAAATAATGTTCAAAAAATAAAAAAAAATCGAAATATGAACTGATTATATGAAAGCACTTGCATATCTTGCATATTGTCTAACTTAATTGGCCAACGAACTCACCACAGCAATAATTCGTTTCGATAAAATAATTAGTATTTTTCACTAAGTGGAGATGAATTCATTGACAGATGATAAGCGAATTAAGCTCCTTTTATTTAATTGTGAAAAATTACTATTCTTTAAAACACTCGCCTATTTTCCTATGTTAAATAGTTTATTTTGTAGTTTCTTATTACTTTGTTTTTAATATATTTTTCCGAATATGCACTATGTATTCTTTTGGAATATTTTTTTTTTTTTTATTTACTTTTGGAATATAAAATAATTTATTTTATTTTTTTCCTTTTTGGCACTTGCTTTGAACTACGCCACATTATGTATATTTCAGTATCACCTTGTTCGTTTCAGTCGCATAGCTATGAAAGACTGATTTAAGTGTAACAAATACAAAGCTTTGCTAAAATTGATATTTTACTATTTCGCCAATTCAATAAACGGCATCAGTATATGTATGTATATACATAGGTATGTATGTACAGCTGTGTTCATTAAAATAGTAGTGCTCTTAATATTATGCTATATAAAAATGTGTCTGTTCACAAAATTAGTAGTGTCTAGTTTGTAGAAAGTAAGACACAACAAAAAAAAAAAAAAAAAAAAAAAAAAAAAAAATTATGTTTTTGATTGGTTAGTGTTTGGTTGTAAAACCTTTATTTTTTAAGTCATCCATACACCGGCGTTGCATAGAGTCTACTACCGTTAACGACAACGCTTGATAGGGATGTTTCCTTGACCACTACCTAAAGTTGTGTTCTGTTCGATGCATTTACCGTTACGATAACTTATTTAACTCATAAATTTTCGTTTGAATTCAGTTTCTAATGCCTGCTTTTGCCTTGACATAACTTCGATCTTTTCTGAAGCAAACCACTCATTAGCTAATTTGATCGTATCTTTTGTGTCGTTATTCTGTTCCAATGTCTTTTTTATAGCCATTTCCCCTCTGACAAATGGTAACAACATGCTTCAATATGTTTACATACACTATTTGGTCTATGATACTATAGATTGAGACTGTTTTCACAACTTTTGGTTAGCAGCCATCTCGCAGTTAGGAATTGGTGCATTAGAATCGACGATTAACAGTCAAAGATTTTACTGGCATCGTTGGAATATTGGTAGGATGAGTGAAAACCATTTCAAAAGATCATTTGTGCGTAAGAAGTGAAAATCGCTACAATTTTTCGAAAAAACAATGTCGTGTTTACGTTTGTGAAATAATGCTTTTCGATTACAAGGATGTCAAGAAACATGATATTATTAGTGAGCCTTGGATATATACTTACAGCCCGGAAACAGACGGTCAATTAGCCGGATATCATGGCAAAGGTGAGCCGAAACTGAAAAAAAGCCTCAAAACAGTTCAAAAATCAAGGTTATGTTGACTGTTTTCCTCGATTTTTATACCACCATTTATTCTACGTGAGTTTTTCGCCAAATTTTCAACCAATATCGCGTCGCAACCACCGTATTCGACTGATTTAGCTCCGTGTAACTTCTGGCTATTCAGCAAACTCAAACGACCGCTCCGGAGAAACTGTTTTGAGTCAATTGAAGACATTAGACGCAATAAAGGCTATTCCGGAAAGTGACTTTACAACTTACAAAGGATTGAAAAAATTTTTGTTATAAGGGGATTACTTTGATTCGGATGACATAGATTTTGAAAAATAAATTAAGAATTATTAACAAAGTTTTACTATTTATTGCTCGGAGTAGTATATTATGTGCTTAGTAGTGGGCAGCCATACTTCCGGGTGTCTCTTCCCCCAAAAAAAGTAATTTAGCTTTTTTTGCCACACAAAGTTGTAGTTTTTATTTCAATTTTTCCATTAAACATAATCTAAAAACTGCCAGCACCCTAATGCAAAGCCTTGCATTACCAGCACACATGTTTACATACTTCTGCACACATACATACATACGTATTTGTACTTGGTACGTCTAACAACAATTTAACGAATTTGTTTGACTTACGAAACGGGAATAATGTCAAGTTGTGAATGATTAAAGTGAGTAAAATAACAGAGGCTATTTTGGTTCCTATCAACTGCCTATAGCGGCAAAACTACAGACGAGTCTGGGAAAATAATTGTGCGTTTAGTAAAGCCAAACTATTTAGTAGGCCAATCATTTCCGACATAACAAATACTTGATAAATGTTAAGAAGGCTATCCCGAAATACTTATATCCATTTTAAGGTTCCCAACTTTTTTTTCATTCGAAAGAACATTCTTTGGTATTTATTTTTTAAGTTTATCTCTTTCAAATGTTGGCCGCGGCTACGTCTCAGAACCAAAGACCATCCATTGAGTCCAATTTTCGATTACTCTTTCGAGCATTTCGAGTAGTAACTGGAATGCGAGCGTAAAGGTCTGAATCGAAGCGGGACTGTCCGTATATACTTTAGACTTTCCATATTCCCACAAGGAAAGGACTAACTGTGTGATATTAAAAGGTCTTGGTGGCCAATCGAATGGCCCAAAACGTGAAATTATCTGCTCATCGAACTGTTTTTTTTTTTTTTTTTTTTTTTTTTTTTTTTTTTTTTTTTTTTTTTTTTTTTTTTTTTTAATAAATCCATTGGTTGATACGATATGTTAGAAGTGGACCGTCTTGTTGTAACCAAATGTCGATGAGATGACGAGCGAATTTCAGGCATCAAACAATCGGTTATTATGGTGCGATAACGGACGGTTACGTTCTGCGGGCATCATTTTTGAAGAAATATGGACCGATGATTCCACCAGCTCATTACCCACACCAAACCGTTGTTTTTTCTGTATAAAATGACAACTCTTGAATATCTTCAGGTTGCGTCGGACCTTCTTGGAACTTTTCAAGAGTCCATATAGCCAACCGTTGTCGCTTGAGAAGGTCGAGTGGCTTCAGTTCTTGTAGGAGCAATTTTTTCGTACGCTTTCAATTTAAAATCTCGACGTGAAATGCGTCGAATCCACTTCCTACGGTCTTCGTGTAGACTCTCAGTTACGGCTGCTATATTTCTTTCGGGCGTGCTAGACGTGGTCTATTCTGACGACATTATCCAGTAATGAAATCTGGGTCTCAAGATGGGTGATAGTGTTGCGAATAGTACACGCAGAAAGTGAATTTTTCTGTGAAAAAAGGCTATTGAAGAAAGTACTTCTAGCTACCGCTTTCAAGTTATTTATAAATTTGCAAAATTACTCTTCACGAAAGTAGACGAACAGCTCTACTCTCTTGAGTGTGGCAGGTTCTAACCAGTAGATCACTGGTTGACTTTTACGAGCCAAAAAAAAACTACTCTGAAGTTGAGCAGTATCTCACAAAATTTACAAATTTGTAACTGTGCCCTACTAATCGGAACCCTTATTTTCGTCACCAGCTCTCTTTGCTATCAAAGCTTTGTATTATCAACTGTTGGAACAACTATCCTCTATTCGACTGCATTTGTTTTACTCATAATTATAGTTGTTTCTAAATAAGAAAAAAGCCAGCTGTGCTTTTCAGCTGATTATCTCGAACGAACGTCGACTGCGTCAGGTCTGCGGATGAGGTGAGCGGCCGAATGTTTATGCTGAGCAAACATGTATGTGTGTATGTATGTATGTATGTACCATATATCATCAAAATATTAGATGGTGCTCATAATTGTGTTGTCTGTGCAGGTAGTTGGGCGCTTCAGAATAATATAACAAATTGGTCCCATATACATCCCTACATATGTAGGTTGAAAACCACCAAAAACATTTTGTTTACCATAAAATGAAATTGTTTTACTCAACACAAAAATTACTCTTCACAGAGTCACTAAACCGCTATGCGTCTGTGTAAGCGGCTCTTATCTCATCGAGCTGTCTATCAGCTTTGACATACAAATTATCCCTAGACGTGTGGGTACATATGCCGGGACTGCAGTGCATTCTATGATAGTACCGTACATTGTCTCAGCTCTCGCGGTTTATGACAGACACCGACGGGCATTTATGCAGTCATTGTCAGCGACGCGGTGCACAGGCAGAGCGACGCGCGGTTACGGGAGCCGCGCGGCGAGACTAAACTAATCAGCGAAGTGAAGAAAGCATATACATTTGTACATAACTACATTGTTAGAGGTCCGCGATTTCCGCGGCTCAGCGTTAAATGGCGTAAAATCGCAAAAATACGCTGTTGCCTTAGCTGCCTTTGTTTTCGGAGCCTAATGATTGGTTTAACGGTAGTTCGAGTTGATACGCGCCATTAGTTAGCTCGCGCGCGCACGCCGCTACTTATTTGAGTTTAGTCACTCGCCGCACAGACGACTAAGTTCGCACATTCATAGACGCGTACGAGTATACACCGCCTCACCGCCGCCCCTACCGCACGCTGCTCGGTACCACGCCACGCGCGGCGAACGGTGGACATTCCTCAGTACGAGTATTTACATACATATGTACAAGTACATACGTTTGTTTGTTTTGTTGTACATTCATTTTGATTTGCTTTCGAACGAAATTGTGTTGACCTTTCCCCCAAATAGTGCGCGAGTGTGTGTGTGTTTTAGAAAATTAGAAAAAAATTTACGAAAAAGGTTGAAATTCGTAAAAAATAAGTTAGTGCTTCTTACCCAACAAATCTATTTTGTTATTATTGTTATAAAAATTTCCTTACACTTGAAAGTATAAAGTGAAAAAAGTTATGAAGAAAGCGCTCAACACCACCCAAGAGGTTGAGGCGCCTGAGGAGGGCGCTGTCGGCGAACAAACGCGTCGCACGCCGCCGCGTCTCATGCAAATGGGTCGCGCTTTCTCCGAAATGTCACCGCTGAATCCCGCCTCGGCTTCGCCCGCCTGTCGCAGTCCATCGAGCGCGGCTGCTGGCGCCGCTTTGCAAATTCGCCGTGACTCTGGCAACTATAGCAGTATTTTTCCTTTTGGATTTTTGCGTCTATCCCTACAAAAGAGCGGAAGCTCGATTCAGGTAAAAAAAAAAAAAAATACTGTTGGCAACAACATATGGCAACCTGAGTTTTTATTTTCATTTTATTTTTTTATTATATATTGTTATCGCGTTCCTATTTGTTTGTTCGCCGCGTACATGGACTGTCGCTTCAAATACAATAAACACATAAATACATACGCGCGCACATAGTCAAATGTAAATATATATGTATATATGCACATATATACTATACATATACCCAAATACATATGTATATAAAATTTTGCACATAAAAAACTCGGTTTGTGCGAATGTGCTGCCGCCACTTGTAGCGCTGAAGCTGATAATCTCTCGTTGTCATATAACATTTTTGCAATTACTAACTGATAAGAATCTCTTTATTTGTACACACATATACACGTACAAACATTCGCGTATACTGCACATATATGCGGTGTACCGTGTACCTTTTGTCTGCAGCTTGTTATTGATGCACAATACTTGTGTGCGGTACAGACCCAATGAGAAATTATACTCCTCCACTTGCGTAGGCAGCTTTGGCGCTTTCAGTTCGACGATACTATTCGCATATTTGTTCTAGATATATACTTAAAACAGCTTATGCAGACGCTTTGGAAAGCTATTGTACCGTCTAAGCAATTGTGATTCTTATATTAGCTAATAAAAGCCACTTATTTATACCATGAGTATTAAATATTTAGATTACCTAACCTTTTATTATATTTTTCTGCATTCAAGCTTCATTCCAACATCGACTCTGCACCCGTGACTGCACCCTTTGCTTTATGAAGCAGCAACAAGCAAGAAATTGAAAGCGTTATAGCGTATTTAGAGGCATAGAGAACTTCCTCAGTCCTTTGTCTGCGGAAAAAGATAAGCTGATCAGTTTGGTTGACATCTTTCTTTAAAATTCTTTCCAGTAATACACATATTTCCTCAACAAAGGTTTTTCAACTTTCTATTATCTTTCGATGGCTGTCGGGTTATTGCCTATGCAGACAATGTATCATCAGCGTTGTAAAAAATTTGGCAGCCGCACGTGACCTCGCCATTAACCTGAAGAAAACTGAAATATATTTACTAGAACAACCTGTGTTCGTGATAGGCAGCTTTAATGGAAGCCTAATTTCGAAGAGAGAGCAAATAAAGTTGGCTAAACCGAACTCTGACGACTTTTTCTCCGACCATATACCCGTGAAGAAGTTGTGGGTGTGTAGAAGCAGTTGAAGAAGCAGGGCAGTGAGCTTCTTTATGGATGAGCCAAAGCTTGAAAGGAAAATTGCATGCGTGGATAATTGTTAGGAACTCTCTGTCAACTTGGAGTGTTTTTCAAGCTCTTGCCGTTGAGAATCTTACCGGACACCAGGTGGAACCATTTGAGAGATTGGTGCTCAAACTTTCAGATATTGCACCGAACTGTTGGAAATAAAATCAAGTGCCTGAGAAAATTTATAGTGGCCACAAGGCGTTTTTGCTAACTTATAGTTTTAAATTACAGGCATTCTATTGTTATGGGTTCACAAAGAATTCATTTTATAGTTCAAGCGCGATCAATAGACCATAGAGGTTCGTCATTTTGCTTTAAAAGTTATTTTGAGCAAATGATCGCCACGGCTGGCTCGAATAAGTTCCATCCGAGAGCCCCAATTTTGCATCGCTTCTTGCCGTATGCAAGAAATAACGCGTCGAATATTCTCTTCCAAGGCGTCAATCCTCTCGGACTTATCTCTCTTATCTGCGTATACAAGCGTTTTCACATAATTAATTTGGGCGGCTATGAGCTCAAGACGCCAGATAATGCGCTCACAAAAAGTTTTCTTCAATAAATTGATTGTTTTCTCTTGCTGCATGGCATGTAGCGTCGTATTGTCGGAAACGAAGGTCGTTCACATTAACAGCCTTTAATTATGGCACTTTATGCTCAGTTGAGTAACATTAGGAAGCACACCTAACATTTCTTTATTATCATAACAATTCAACCAAACGTGAGCTTCATCACTGAACAAAATTTTCTTGTGAAAATCGCCGATCCTGGGCAATTTCGCTTTGGGCCAATTTACCGAACGAGGCACGCGCGTCATGGTAGTTCGGCTTAAATTCTTGCACGGGTGGGATTTTGTAATCCCGCAAAGCAATATCTTTCCTCAGAATCATCCATAAAGTGAATGGGCACAAATCCAATTGCGCGGAATGGTGGATGGATTTATTCGGGTCTTCTTGTATACTCTGCTTCACAGCAGAAACAGCAAATTCGGTACGCACTGTGCGAGCTCTGTGAGGATGTGAAATATCCACTAGAGTCAACGTGGTGAGAAACCGATCGATGTTTACTCGAATTATCGATTCTGCTAAGCAATTATACATATCGACCGAATATCGAACACAGCGCGCGATAACAAAATTACTTTGCCGTATCTTACGGCCCATTCTGGCCGTTTTTCGAACAATGCATGCTTCAAATCCATAATTTGTTGTCTGTTAGTATTAGCAGTTTCACCAAATTTTAAAAGCTCATAATATACCACACCCTTCTGATCCCACCAAACACAGAGTAATGCCGAATCTATCTATTTTTGCAATGAATGTTGATGGTTGTCCCGGTTTAACTCATAAATTTTCTCCCTTTAGAATACTTCAAATAAATCCATTTTCATCGCCATTTACGCTTCGATGCAAAACTGATTTCTTTCGTGTCTTTGTAACAAAATTTCAAGTGTTTTTCGATTTTCGATTTGTTTTATTTTATTCATTTGGCACCCATTTTTCACACCGTTGGATCTCTCCCATACTTTTAAAGGGTCTGATATTTTTTGTTTCGCAGCATTGAACATTTGCATTTGCTTTTCACTCAAAGTGTGATCTTCATTCAATATTGCTTGCAATGCGGCGTCTTTAAACTTTCATGGTGGTCTTCCACGTTCTTCATTTCTTAGAAAAATATCATTATATCTGAATTCATGATTGTAAGGATACCCCAAATGGAACCCCTGACTGTTTAAAATTTTCTGCAAGGTATTCACATACTTATGACTATATACCTTTATGTAGAGCATATTAACTCCATTAGATAAATACTTTTTTTTTTGTAAAAACTGGCATTTGGTAGATAATCCCGAGCAAAATAAACAAACAGGACGTTGTTGTATAACAACAATAACATATATTATCTAAAGCAATTGCATTTCTTCGTATGCAATCTTTCTGAAAGACCACTGAAGCTAAGCTCTTTTAATAACGGGATACGCAAAAGCTTAATAAGCCCCCTGTGAATTATAGTTGAAAGCCGACGGATTAAGTGAGTCACATTTTTCGCACTTACACATCTGTATAATCTATATTCATATATGTCTACATAATTATAAACTCTTATCACTTAATTAGTTTGAAAAGCATTGCAAATTCCCTCAATCTTCTAATGGATTTGTAAACACTAATTGGGAGATTTAGATAAAAAAAAAACGAATTTTTTGAAGAGGAATTTTTTTTTATAAATCTACAATGTGCGTTCCAAACTAAACACTTTTTGAATCTAGCGCCCCCTAGTGGCTAGTCTATATGTCGACTGGTGCGTTAGAATCTGCTATATCTGCTATCTCTATCGGTTATCCAGTGCGAATTTCATGACATTCCACAGATTGGAGTGAAGTTATTACGTTTTAAGGGTCAGTATGTTTGTGTTATCGGCGCAAAAATGAACTTCGAACAAAGAGCCAACATAAAATTTTGTTTTAAATTGGTAAAATTCTTACCGAAACGTTTCAACTGATGAAACAAGTTTATAGCGACGATTGCCTATCCCGTAGCAGAGTGCACGAGTGGTTTCAACGTTTTCAAAGTGGTCGTGAGGACATAAATGACGATCAACAACAATTCCAGCAAAACTAAATTCATCAAAAATCAACCGAAATCATTATTGGAATTTATGGAAATGGAATTGAACATCAAGGAAGATTATTTGACCAAAAATCACATTTTAATGATTTACCACTCTCCGTATACACCTGATGAACCCATGAAAGGAAAGCGTTATGCAGACGTAGAGCTCATTGAAAAGGCTTGCACCGGCATACTGGCGGCCATACCTGCCAGCGAGCTAAAACACTCGTTCGACACGCTTTTTCGATCGTGCAAAAAGTTGTATTGAAGCTGAAGGAGACGATTTTGAATAAAATAAATTGATTTTGCCGAAAAAACCATTTGTTCTGTTTTTTTTAAAGTCCTGTTTACTTTGGAACGCACCTTGTATATGATTTTATAAATAAATATGAATAAAAAAATAAATTAATATAATAATGTATAATATTTAATGTCATTTAATAATCCGGATTAATTTTGGGAAATTTTAGATTCCCTTTAGTCCGTAGCCGATCCTCTAGGAGCACCTCCAATAAAAGATGTTTGACGGTCAGCAAGATTTTTCTGCTTTGAAATATCCTAAATCGAAAAACTATAAAAATTTGTTATTATAATAGCATAATACTGGTAATTCTCGATGTACTATTCAAAATTTTTTATTTTTGGACAAAATTATTACGGCTTGCCTAAAAAGTTTTTTCGGTGAAAAAATTTACATACATTTAGAGTGGCTTAAAAATTCGAAATCTTTGTCACAATCTTATTCCTTCCATCAATATTTCCCAAAAATATCTAACAGGGTCGATTAATCGATAAATTTGTTGTACAGTAAAAAAATTTTGTATGTATGTTTTTTGGATAAATTTTCACATATCAATCAATGTTAATACTGCCGAATATATTAGCCAAGAGCTAGGCTTGCCTTCGACCGCCTAAAATTATGCAAAAATCGAAAGTTGACGATCAATGCGTTTATTCTTGATTGATGTTAAGACTACATACACATACCTACGCATCCAAAGTACCTGGAAATAAAATAATATGTCGTATGTAAGTATTCCAAATCAACTAACTGTAGTCGCATTCTTAATGTTCCTATTTTCTGTAACTTTATTGCCGCTCTATTACCTGTGATATACACACATTTGTTGTATATAAATATACAGACATAAGTATATGCATTTTATTAAATACATAATTATGTGTACTATACATATATTTATTCAACCATTGTTGACAGTTTTTACTTTGTTTTGACGTACTATATAACTATCAATATCAACTAGGATTCAATAAAGAAATGATGAGTGTTTTGACATTCATGAGCATCCAATGTAGTCATCAATTAATGGCGTACAAAAACAAAACAAAATCATAATAAAATATAGTGGAGCTTCTGCAACGATTAGTACATATATATTTCTATGTTAATTTGTACGAGGTTGGTTCATAGAGGTGTGAGTTAAAATAATATAGTTGTATTATGACCTTTTTATTGTGAACTTGAGCGATTTTAATCATTCTTTCTATAATCGTACTGACCTCCCTTAACACGACAGTCGGAAATTTTTCCCTCGGATTTGTTGTGTGGTGTTATCGATTAAGTAAAAATAATCGAACAAAAAAAATTATTTTCAAATGATAAAAATAATCGAAAACTTAAAATATGACAACAAATTACCCGGAAATTATAAATAAAACCCAAGTATTTAATTATTCATCAATATTTATTTCATCGCCTTCAAAGTAATCCCCACCAGATGTAATACTCGAAATACTTTTCATAAGCAATTTTTGGGACGGCCTTCAGTTGTTTTATCCCTTCGATCAACTGAAAACGGGGTTCACGGAGGGGCAATTTCTGCGGAACAAGAAAAAATCACACAAATTCGGTCACAATCGTGGCTCGATGCGATGGTGAATTGTCAACCTGTAAAATCCACTTTTCATTCTTTCACAACTCCGGCCGTTTTCGACTGATATCCTCAATATGGAAAAATACCACTTCTGTCTCTTCGGAATAAATTCATGATGCCACGAATATGCCAAACCACGAATATGACAAACCACGAATATCAAAAATACAATGAGCAACACCTCGATTCTTGAGCGGCTTTGGCGTGGCTTTATTGGTTTCGGCTTGTTTTTTCCCTCCATTCCGATGATTCTTGACTACTTTGCATGTCAAACTCATAACGATCGACAGTTATAATGGTCTCAATGAATATAATACCGAAATGCCCACGATCTAGCATGTCCAAAAAAACCTGTTTACGGTACTCTTTTTGAAAAAAATCCAGCATTATCGAGTCGAGTCGAGCAAGGACGCGTTTCATATCCAAAATATCCACCAAAAACATTTGAATGGACTCCCTGACGATTTTCAAGCGCCACTTTTTTAATATTTACTTCGGTTGAAGAGGTCCAATGTTGTCCAGAACGAGGCATATTTTCAACGATCTCACGACTGTCTTTAAAGGTTTTGTACCACTGAAAAGTTTCTTATGTTTTTGATAAAACTATCCAACATTTGCAATGCTCCGCATTTACACAATACATTTTTTCGGAGCAAAAAACAAAAAAAAAAAAATCTGAATGTGAATTTCACTGCCTTAGGAAATCTGAAAAGTCACCTTTTCGAAACAACCTCGTACTTACGTTTGTACATACATAACTTGTTGAGCTACATACATATGTATATACACCATCGTATAAACTATTAACTTTTCTGTATATGCACTGAAGTATCGCCGAAGCTGAACAGCTGTCAGTCAGCTGCTTGCCACAGTTGTCATTCGCTCTTTGTTGCCGATATATCACTCGGTGTTGTTGCTGTTGCTATCAACAACACCAGCGTTTTTGTTTCAATACTCACGCACTTCGCTCCCACAGTTATTGATCGTGAAAAAAATTCTATGAAAAAATAGTCCCCTAAAGACTAGGAATGAAACAACTATACTGTTGCTTAGTGTGCGCGAAAATAGAAGTGTGCTTGTGTGTGTAAAGTGGTTATCAGCTGCTCTTATCAATACTAGGCAGCAGCAGCATCATCATACGCGCGGATTAATACCATTTGGCTTATTTTATTTACATGTGTACTTAGCATATCCAATGCAAACAGGAAGTAGGCAACTGCCTGGGAGCACACTGAGACTTAAAAGTACGCATACTTACAAACGTATGTAAATGTAGGCGAATGCAGAGCAAGTTGGAATGTGCGCAAAAAGTACACTTGTTTACCGCTTATATATAACATTTGTATATAAAGAAAAAAATTTACTTGCCTTCGTTATCTAAAATATCTGTTGTTTATTTTGTGTTCACCAAAAAAAAAAAAAAAGAAATTGAAAATACAACAGTCCTCAAAACTAATTAATTAACTGAAAAATACATTTTCCCATCTTTATGATTATGCCTTCTTTATGACCGCGTGTGTGCTTTGTCTATTCCGCCGCTTCTATGGCCAGCTATTTAAGTGCCGACGCCAAGCTGCGCCAATTCTCAGTTCGATTTTGTGCAAGCAATCCGTTAACTTCCAAAACGATCGCAATTTTCATATTCACACACACACAAGGAAGCAGAAAATTTATTATATTTTTTTTTAAAGTGTTTTGTGCATTACATTGCCTTTAAAAAACCGGCAAAATTGAGTGTCCAAGTGCAACGTCAAAAGTTCCCTCCGTTTATTGTATTAGCTTAACGGAAGGAGTGGGCGAAGTGAAACGCGGCAAAACGGCGAAGCGCAGCAAAAGTTTTACCACTATGTTTAAGGCACGTCTAAAGCCGAGTCATACGCCGGAAATGGAGGTATTTTTCGATTAATAATATTCAATTGCACAGATTTTATTATACAACCTTGAGGAAGTTTGTTATAAAAAAATTGTTTGCTGTAGAATAAACAGATTTAAACTTTCCCTTGGGTAACATTCTTTTGGTTTCCATATGTACAGGGGGCGTTCCAAAGTAATCAGGACTTAAAAAGAACAAATGTTTTTTTCGGCAAAATCAAAATAGTCTCCTTGTGGTTCAATACAGCTTTTTGCTCAGTCCAAAAGCATGTCGAACGAGTGTTTTAGCTCGTTGGTCGGTATGGCCGCCAGTATGCCGGCGGAATCCTTTTGACTGGCCTCTATGTCTGCATAACGCTCTCCTTTCATGGAAAAATGCATTTTTCCGAAAAGCAAGAAGTCGCACGGTGCCAGAATACGGGGAGTGGTTAATGGTTAAAATGTGATTTTAAGATCACATAGCAGATTCTAACGCACCAGTCGATATATAGATAGCGTCACTAGGGGGCGCTAGATTCCAAAAGTGTTTACTTTGGAACGCACCTTGTATATAAAAATTATTTTGTCATGGTGTGAACTCCTAAACTACTGAACCGATTTTAGTAAAAGTTAGCACAATTTGTTCAGTTTTATCCATCTTAAAAGATAAGATAGTATATATCTCAATAATGTTAAGGGGGTATTCTGGTTTAGAAAATCTATTTTGTTTTTCTGCATATTTTTATGGTATAACCCTTCAAGAAAATGTCCCTAAGAAGATTTTTCGAAATTCAAATTATTTTCCGAGTTACAGCTCATTTTGTGACACGCCGACAAAACCGTTTCGCAGCCTTTTTCAAACTTTAAACTCTTTTTTTCTCATAACTACTTTTCTAGAAACGGTGTGCATGATATCTCAAGTATTAACATTATAGAATCGCACTACGAAGAGCTTTAGAAAGATTTTATTTTTATTTTTAAAGAATTCCGAACCACAAAAAAACAGGGAAAATACGAAACTTTTTTTTCAAACCTCCACCATTTTGTAAATTTTTTTTTTGTTTTCAAAAACGATTCGTAGTGCGATAACTACTCTTTCACTCTTTACGGATTTCGCATAAATTTTCATGCGATATTTCGTGCACACCAGGACAAGCCACTTCACCGACCTGCAGTTTTTTTTTTTAATTTAATTGTTTTTCTTATATTATTTATGTTTTGTATTTTTAGAATATTAATAAAAAGCATGTAAAAAAATTGATAGTGAAAATAATTTTTTATTTTTTTTTATCACGTCATAAGCTATACCTACAATTTGGGCTTCTAAACCAGAATACCCCCTTAAAAGCAAAATGGTTCAAAAATGCTCTACAAACATATATCCCTATTGGCAGAAAAAAGTAATAAATGGAACAAGCGTTTTTTTTTTTCAAGTTTTGCAAGATTTAGAATTGATCTAATGACGGCCGTATGCATCCACATGACTATATTTGATTTAGTCCCAGTTCTTGTAAGTATTGTTTTGCAATTATAGCAGGCCATATGCGCTTTATTTATTCGTTTTTCAATGTTAATCTTTCAATTCAGTTTGGTATCGATTTTAACCCAAAGGTATTCTGCCGTGGGGGACACATGAATTGTTTTGTCACTTCTTCTTCTTCTTGATTGGCGTAGTCACCGCT
>NW_017535830.1:50474-61428 GCF_001853355.1 Bactrocera latifrons | reverse complement strand
GATGTTCTTAGGCTACCCAGAGGATACTTGGTCAAAGACCGGAAGTCGTGAGCTGCTTGAGTCATATGTAAAAGAATCGTTTCTGGCCACTCCCACGTGAATGGCGATCAGAAAACTTTCCTCACTTCCGTGAACTTCTACACATGACTCCATCCTCCTGTTTTGTCACTTAGTGAAAAAATATTGAATTGCGGTTTTTTTTTTTTTTTTGTACTTGTGAAAATCATCAGTTTCGCTTTGATAGAGTTAACACCTAGTCCGTTATTCGCGGTGTAAGGTGTAAGTGTTATCTTCTAGCCCTTACCATAACCTAACTGATTGTGAATTGAATTGCTGAGCTTCAGTGCTTTTGGAGTACATTGTGACAAAGTACCTGGAGATTGTAATTAAATTCCACTTGTAAATGATATTTAAAAAAAAATTTTTTTCTAAGTAGGACTGTCCTTAATTACTATGTCAAATAGTAATCTGTCAACCAGTTTGGTTACAGCAGCTTACTTAAGTCGGTACACCTCAGTAGTGCGTTACGATTTTTCCAATGGATAAAAGATATCAAAAAATTTCTCAAATGTTGTATTGCTTACCAAATCGTTGCGAATGTTGGAAAAGGCTTCCAGTGATAAATTTTTACCAAAAACACAATCTTACATGTAGTACAAAGTGTTCAAAGACGTTCGAGAGATCGTTGAAAACATGCCTCGTTCTAGACGAACTTCGTCCCCTTCAACTGATGAAAATATTAAAAGTGCAGAATGTGGTGCTTGAAAATCGTCAGACAAGTATTAGAGCGATGGCAGAGGAGCTCGACATCTCTCGCGAGTCCATTCGAATGATTTTGGTGGATTATTTGAGTGTGAAATGCGTTCTTTCTCAACTCGTCCCGATAAAGCTGAATTTTTTTTTTTTTTTAAATATGATAAAAATACGACTGTGACCGAATTTAAAGCCAAGATTGCAATGAATGCCATCGATCAACCACGGTATTCACCAGATTTGGCTCGAAGACAAAAAACAAAATTTTGTTCAAGAAACTGAAGGCCAAATCTCATGTCACATACATGAAAAAAAAAATAATTAAAAAATGGTTAAAATTGAAAACAAAAATTTATATTGGATTCTTTTTTTGGGACAAAAACTTAACTTGGGTAAATAACCAACAATTGGATCTATTTATCTACACACCTGCTCAAAATAATAGTTACACAATAAAACTTAGTACTCTCAACAGTTTAAAAAATTTTTTATGGCGACAAGTTATGTTGTAAGTTTAATTAAGATAATATGGCATAGCCCTTTCTAAAAGAATGAAGCAAATGATCCCCCGAATTAATGCGTGTCAGTTTTGCGTGAATTCTCAGAAAAAAAAAAATGCTCAATATAATAGTTACACATAAGTGAACTTAGCTTTTTGCGAAAACAAAACTAATTTTGTACAGTTTTTCAAGTTTTTTTATCTGAATTCGTAAATTTTCTTTCATTAAAGCTTAAAATGCTGCAGATAAATTAAATTATTTTTTAATCAGATGGGTCGGAAGTCACATTGCACTGTTGAAGTAGCCCGGCTGGCTTCAAACCTCAGAAAGTAAGGAAAATCGCTTCGGGAAATTGGGAAATTAATGGGAAAAGTCTCATAATTTCGTTAAAAGTGCGTTAGAGCGAAAATCTAGTAGGGAGACTCTTGGAAGGCCACAAAAAAACGAGTACAGTTCTTGATCGCCACATTGTAACTCTTTGTAAAAACGACCCATTCAAGTCGTCGAAGGTGATAGCAGCAGAAATCGGAAATGTAGTAAGTGCCCAAACAGTTCGCAGGCGTTTGCAAAAGGCCAAGCTACCAGGACGTATAGCCAGGAAAGTTCCATTAATGCGATCAAAAAATTTAGATATGAGGTTAAATTTTGCAAAAAGTCATTTAGATTGGTCAGAACCTGAGGGAACAAAAAAGTGGAGAAACATTTTATGGAGCGATGAAACGAAAGTCAATTTGTTTGGAAACGATTGTGAGAGAAATGTGCATCGTCCAAAAGGAAAGGAGTTTCACGTTCGATTCACAAAAAAACTGTGAAGCATGGAGGTGGAAACATCATGGTGTGGGGATGTTTTTCTTGGTATGGAGTAGGTCCTATATACCTTACAACTAACAAAATGACAGCGTCTTACCATTACGTTGGGTATATCAGCAGGATAATGGCCCAAAACATACCTCCAAACTGGTTAAAAAATATTTTGAAGATAGTAATGTTAACGTTTTGAAGTGGTCAAGTCAATCCCCGGATTTAAATCCAATAGAAAACCTATGATATATATATATATATATATATATATGAGGAACTAAAAAAAAAATTTGGCGAGTCAGTCTTTCTCTAACAAAGACCAGTTATTGGAGTGCATGCAAAAAACTTGGTATGAGATACCTAAAGAAACCTGTCAGACTTTAATCAGTAGTATGCCCAAACGAATGAATATAGTCATCCAGAATAATGCTGGATATACTGGCTATTAACTAAGTAATATTAAATGTACAACAAAACTGTTTTATCATAATTTGTTTTTCCAAAATAATGGTCTTATTAAGAGTGTACTTATTTTTTTGAGCAAGTTTATTTTTAGCTATGAAATGTTTTTGGATCTACATGTTTTTTTTTTTTTTTTTTTTTTTTTTTTTTTTTTTTTTTTTTTTTTTTTTTTTTTTTGAAATGAAGTTTATTTAAATAAGCTTGTAAATATTTGAAAAATATAAGTACGTTTGCGTTTTTCTTAAAAATTTAAAGAAAACTTTTTATTCATGAGCTTTACTTGAAAAAGTATTGTGTAACTATTATTTTGAGCAGGTGTGTATGTCAACTTATGTACTTATCTGAGCACAATTTCCAAATTTTTTGTGAAAATAATTACATACATACGTTTGGCAATTTTACGCCAAATATCTTTCACTATTGTAACATATGCGCATTCTCTGTCATAAAATGAGTGATTGTAGGCTGTTAAATGGGCTTGATGAGCTTAATTGATGAGTCTCATGATTACTTGTGCTCAATCATGGGAAAGTCATATATATATATTTAATTTGTCTAAATCAAACAAACATTGATGTGTACTTATGATCATAGTGAAATGTGCTATGTATGCCGTTGGTGTGTGTGTTTTGCTGTGATTTGTTTGAGGTCAATATGAAAAATTGTTTGAAAACTCTATTGCCACTAAGATTTCTACTTATCTACGCAACACATACATACTTACACTATACTTATATACAACTAAATGCTTGCTTAGAGTACCGCACTCGTCCCTCTGCGCACTCTACTGCTGCTTTTCCTCAAATGCTGAACATAAAATGCCTGTTTCTACAAAAACAATTAATATACTTTATTTACCTGTATTCTATTTTAGCCGCCAAACGCCATTGAGGGGGGTGTCCCTTCAACATTTCATTTTCTCTTCTTTGCAACTTTGCTGCTAACAACAACACAAAATTATTCCAAACAAAATTCTACAAAAGCAATAACTTAAAAGACAACAACCACAGATTTCGGCATAAATGACTTTGAATTGAAAAATTTAATTTGCGCACAAAAGACACAAACAACAACCAGAAAAATTGAAAAGTTTTTAATTTGCATAAGCGCACTCAACAAGTCACCCTACAAAAAAGCAACAACAAGCATAAGCCACAAATCATGCAGCAAAATGACCCTTCGAACAGTCGCAACAGTAGCCTCAAGCTTCCAAATAAAACCACCGTCGTCAGCACAGCGGCAACAACCACAGCGACGTCGGTTAGTACCGCCGCCAGAAAGGGTAGCAACCCGTCGTCGTGTACAACCGTTATTACGACCAGCAGCGCAACCACGGCTCAGCAACATATTATTTACAATCACCATACGATCAGCGCGCTCATACGTGGACTCCACGGCATACGAGATGTGAACACCATGCATTTGCCATTGGTCGATGAGTCGGGCGAGGAGACGACAGCGCTGAGCTCGGTAACCAGCGCACTGGATCATTCGAACTCGACGCCGAATTCGTTACTCTCCTCGCCCAGGTTGAAATCGGAAATGGCACCGCATTCGTCATTGCCCCGGCTGATCATCAATATCGAAACGGCCGATGATGCCGGCGGCGGTGGTGGTGGTGTTTTCGGCACACCTGGCAATTATACACCGCGTTCGCTTTCGCCAACCGACGAACTGGAGCTGGCCAAACAAAATGGCACCGGCCTACCGCTCAGTCCTGGCGCACGTCGTTTCAGCCAATTCAATTTTGCGCTTCGTCGTTTCTCGCACGTACACAATCCAGCGGTTGGTTACTTGGGAAATCCCTGAAATTAAATATTTTCTAAAAATATCGTTTGTGATTAATGCCTACCAATCTCCCGCGCAACCTAGTGTCTTTAATCACATCTGATACGCACGCGCTTTTTGCTTTAACCCTGCTAATTCACTGTCTACCCTTTCTGTACGCCGTTTCGAAAGCTCGCTCTCTTGCTCTTTCATTGCTTCATTTCTCAAAACTACTTCGTACTCCTTAAGCGTCAGTTGCTCTACTCATTTTTCGCTTTGTCTTGTTTTGTCCCAGAAGAAGCTCACTGCAATCTTTTACTGACTTCCATCGTTTGTTGCGCAGATTCTTACTGGCCTCTTCGTTTTTTTTTTTCCACGTTTTAAATTCTAACTCTCTGAAGCTCGCAACTAACCTCTGCTCTGCCCTACACGCTGTCCTCTCTCAGTGTCAAAGTTGTTAATGCCCGTTTATTGTTTGCTTTGCCTTTACTACTACTTCCTTTTCGCTGGTTTTCACCACCTCCTACAACTAAATCTTCTAGTCACGCGCAATCACTCAGCAATATGCTTGCCTAAACTACCTTGTTTCCAGCCCCATGCCCTCTCCCTTGTGCAACCGCTAAATTGTTGTGTTGTAGTTCAAACTCTTTTTATCCATTTGCGTCTATTTTTACACATTTTATCCTTTAACTTTTATTTTTCTGCATGTTTTGCTCTCACACACAATTGGGTCCATCGTTCGTTTGTCTGGGCCCATCATCGCTGTAGCTATCGTTAATATACTAAACTCTCATACATATAGTTAGTTGTTCGCTGTTGCATGCAACATTGGCTGGTTAGTTGGTTGCTGCTTCTGCGGCTTTCCCATGCTTTGATCTCTTGTTGAAGTTATAAATAGCCGGCGACGGTTGGAGTCAACAAGGTGAGTTCCATGTGAATAGTTCAACTAAGAATTTTCAGTTAGTTTTATAGTCACATTAATTTAACAGATATATTGACTAAGTATTCTTAAAAAAGTACAAAATATGGATGGATTATGGAATTATATTAAAAACGTAAAGTAAATTTGCGTTAACTAAAGTATAGGCGGTTAGGTCAATCTAAGCTACCGAAAAAATGTCTCGATTTGACAGTCTTTCTGGTGGTAAGTTAAAATGCATCTAATTTCTTTCTTACGACGTTTATTCTTAATGTAAAAAATTGTATATTACAAAATGGCTGCTGCGACGCCAATATTTTTCAATATGACAACAAAATGAAAATAACCTTTGTTGTACCGAAGCTTGTATTCTTCACGAATAAAAACAGTTTTAATACATCAATTGATTTTGATCGGTCGTTTTGTACTCGTATGGTTGCTATTAGTTATAGTGGTTCGATAACGTCATCAAAAGTGTGGTCTCTCATCCGAGGCTGTTGTTGCGTTTTCATTGGGTTGGTTTTTTTACGTGGCGGGTTTGTTTCGCCTTCTCATTTTAGCTCGCCTTTAAACGGATGTTCTTAGGCTACCCAGGGGATACTTGGTCAAGGACCGGAGGGTCGTGAGCTGCTTGAGTCATATGTAAAAGAATCGTTTCTGGCCACTCCCAAGTGAATGGCGATCAGAGAACTTTCCTCACTTGTGTGAGCTTCTACACATGACTCCATCCTCCATCCATTCGATAACGACGGTTTCGACGAATAAGCAGCTTTTTTAGGCAAATTTCAGATCGATATATCCAAAACTGAGGGACTAGTTCGCGTATATACTTGTATATGTACAGATAAACACGGCTAAAAGGAGTTCAAGGTATAATACCCAATGGCTTAGGTTAGGATAGGTTAAAATGTCGATCTTAGCAGGGTCCTCACTGGAGCAGCTTAGAATGCCGGTTCGTTTTATTACATAAAACATCTATAAATAGATCATAGGACCCTTAAAAATTGTCAAAGTGTTTTAATCCTATCATAAATATCTTGACACAGCTAATGTCAGTTTTTGCTATGTCTTCTGGTTCATTGAAGGTAAAACTGCCAAGGTGTTTCAATAGCAGTCTTATAAAGGCTAGACAATAGAGGAAAAAATGCCTAGATATTTTCACATCACCCTCCTCCATACAAATTAGACAAAATTTTTAACCAATGCCAAAATATGCCTTTTCTAATTTCACCTTAATTCAGCCAATTATTAGATTGCGAAAAATTGTTAATTGACTCAATTAAGAGATTGTCAGAAGTGCCTTTTTTTAAATTGCCTTACTTTAGTCAATTACTACATTCCGAAAAATTTTTAATTGACTTAATTAAGAGTTTCTCATTAGCGCCGTTTTTTATTTTACCTAAATTTATTCAACTATTAAATTGCTAAGAATTGTTAATTGACTCGATTAAAAGGTTGTCAAAATTATTTAATTTTAAAAAATAGTTAATTCATTAGGAGATTGTAAGAGGGTTTTATTTAATTTCGACTCAATTCAGTCAATTAATAGAGTGAAAAAAATCATTATTTGACTATTTTAAATATTTACAAAATATTACATTGTACTTATTAACTTGGCACGCACTGTATTCTAGCATCAATGTAATCTAGCATAATGTAACTTCTTTCGTACTTTTTCTTAGCGAATAGTTTGTGTTCGTTCAGATTTGTTTTATTGTTTTACAACAAAAGACAAAGACTCCTATGACCACCAACTTACATTGTGGTTGCACAGGGCGATGAAAAGTACAATGCGGGTATTCACCAAGAGCGACTAAAGTGTGATGCAGCTAAATTAAGTGCAGCTCGTTTGTTGACTTTTAATTGAAAAGAAATTAAAAAATAAGCAAATTAAGCACTTTTTACTTCAAAGTATGACACGGCAACTTATCGTCACTGTCCAAATATCCCCTGCATACCACAAATACAAGTGTATATATGTGTAAATATATAAATGTGTAAATGACTGTAGCCGCTATGCTATTTTTGGCACGTGTTGGTGAATACCATTGATCGATGCAGTTTAATGATCCCTTAACGTAGTAGCATCATAAAAACGCTTACAAACATAGTGTAACAATATGAGCGTTTGTATGTATGTTTGTAATTTATAATATATACAGCAACAATAAGCAACAATCATGCTGTTTGCTGTACTCAACATGTTGCCAAGTTCATAGCGTTGTAAGTTAAGGATTTGTGTGGCTGCGGTTTATCTGATGGCTGCACGATCTCGTTACCGCTGCTGTGCTATGCGCTGCTCCGCGACTGACAATGAACCGATCTTGTCCACAAAAAAAAAAAAGTCAAACCAACCACAATGCGTTTATAAATAGTATTTTTACTTATTATAAGTATATTGGATATGAATAAATATCGTTAATTATTAAAATTTGTTGCATAGTGTAAAAGTGCTATATTAACAAAACTCACATATATGGTATATAAAACATGTCACATGAATTTCATAATACGCACCAATGTTTTTTTAGTATAAGTGGTTGTTCTTAAACCGCATACCAAATAAAATTTCTCAACATTTTGACATTTCGTTCAGCGAATTTTTGTTCTGCATATTTTTACTTTGTCGTCATAACGAAGGGGGAACTTTGATAGATCAGTGCATTATGGATTTTTCGAATAAATTTAATTGTAAGAACTGCAAAACAACACGAAATCTGTTAAACTTTCAACCAGCTACGTCATTTTCAGACATTAGATACATTGATAGACGCTTAATTCATATTTTCTAAAAATTGTACTTTTATGCCAAAGAAGAAGAAGTTGTAAATTCTGTGGTAGCAAAGCTACAATACCTTTCACAAATAAAAAAGTTTCCATACAAAAACTTAATTTAATCGCTCCGTTTTGTATGGCGCTAGTGCTATAGTAATTAGATCTAAAAAATTTATTCGGAAGTTGTAGCGTTGCCCTGGACAATATTCTATACCGAATTTCATTTCATTTTGGTCGCTCTTGGAGAGAAACTGACGTGAACAAAGTTTCAGATTGATATCTGATTGATAATGAGGCACTAGTTAGCCAGTCTAAGTAAGTTTCTAAAATATTAATATCAACTTCTGTGGTTTAAAATATATTTATAGTTAAAAAAGACTTGTCGAACGATTTTTGGGAGATTTAAAATTGAACGTAAGCCTTAAGTGGTCATACTATACAGTTAGAAGGCCGAAAAACGCGAATATTCCAGCATTTTTTTTGTTTTTTGTAAAAAAACTTTTAAATTTATTGACCCAAAAATTTGTATATGTATTATGGTATCTTTAACTGTTTTTTAAGGCTTACTATTAGCAAAAATATTTATTGATGACCCCGGAGATCAGCTGTAGTTCCTTTCAAAAAAGACGTTTTGCGGTGACCATTATATCACTGATCCTCCGAAATTCAAAAAAAATAAGCAGATTTCGTTAAAGTAATGTTGAATCTATTAATCAATCAAAGGAATAACCAAAATAATTTTTTTTGACAAAATGGCGGGTTTTTTTTAACGCTTTTTAACCAAAATTGCGGCTTTAAATTATTTATAAAAAAAAGATTTATTAGTGACGATTAATTACTAAAAATATATTTAAGAAGTTCGTATTAAAGTTTGAGACTAAGCGGTCACTGTCTTTGAAAACAACATTTTGAAAAACATGCGTTTAAAGTTTGGCCTTGTACTTCCAAGCACTCTAAAACGCCTTTTCAAATTTGTAACCCGAAGGATTTGAAGTTTTCTGTGTGTATTCTTATCGATTATATGAAAAAGTGTTGCTCTTAAAGTAGGAACCTGAAGGAAATATACATGTATATTTCAGACATAAAAATACCGTTCATCAAATATATCATCACTTCGGAGGTACATTGAACCTTCAGCCAAAAAGTAGTTGAGTTCTAAATCACAGATATAAAAGATGTATTAAAAATTAACGTCTTCTTCAGCTACCCTCGTACCAAACCGACATTCTTTTTGTTATTTGCGTCACTCCTTCTGCTTTGTCGCTTTTAATGCAGTTATTTGTGGAGTTGCTCCTCTGGTTTTATTACGGCTAATGTCATTCATGCACCCTTACCAAAAATTAAAAATAAATTTACAAATTTTTATTCGAAGTAAAGCGATTAAAAAGTTCACAAATTTGTAAAAAAACATTACTTTTTTGCACTTGCGGCTTTGGAAAATTTTGAGGGGGTTTTCTGGTGTAGACACCAACTTAAAGCATTTTTCAAACTAAAATAAAAAAAAATTGGAAAAAAACCAATTACTATTCATTTTATTAAATGATATTTATTGAAATTTAAAAAATACACAAAAAAAAATAAATAAAATCAATGAAGACAATAAAAACAACAACAAAAAATCTTCGGACTACAGCTCAGGGAACAGGGAACTGCTTCCTGGTAAGCACGATATGCTTCCAATCCTTGTAGTGTCTAAAACGAACCAATAGAAAAATCGTTTTAAAGAGATATTTCTGAATATCAAAACAAACAAAAAAAAAAAAAAAATGTGAAGCATTTACTTAGTTTTGCAAAAAGGGATGATATGATTTTTAAGTCGCGTTACGGTCATTTTTAATATGCCATCATCTGAAATTTTTTTCATTGTATTCAATAATGTTTACAATTTCATCATGGAGAGATAAACGCAAGAACAACGTTTACAAATTTCTTAATTATTATTAAAATAATTGTTCTTCCACTTTTCGTGCGATACAGCGATTTTGAGCACACATTTCCTTTATGTTCAAGGGCCAATAAGCCAAAGTGCCGCTCGAAGTAAAAGAAATATTGCTCCCGTCAAGCAAATGTTACTGAAGACCGCAATTGGAAGAAATTGATCTTGAGAACATCTGCTTCTAACAAAACGGGGCTACGTGCCACACAGCACGTGCAAGAACCAAACAATTGCGACAAAAGTTCGGATATTCGATTATGTCAATAAATTGTGATTTTGAATGACCTCCAAGAAGTTGAGATTTATTACCTTTAGACTACTTCTTGTGGAGTTATTTGAAGTGATTTGTCTTTAGAAATAAACCAGACTCTCTTCAAGCTTTAGAAGACAATATTGAACGTGCTATTCGTGATTTACAACTCCATTTAATGGAAAAAGTATTCGAAAATTGAGTTAATCGAATTCATTCACTTCTCATTAAATAAAAAACAATTGAATTTTTATCAATAAGTGTGGCGTTTTTAAGAAATCATATGATTCTTTTTGCCTCTAAAATGCACCTTTGAGCATAAAATTTAAAAAATCAGTCTTTTTTCAAAAAAATTTTTCTTATATAAAAAAATTAAATATTTTATTAGAACTTTTTATTGCATTAAAATGCATACACTATTAAAAAAAAAGTGCAATTTTTGGAAACAAATATTTTACACTCGGTCATTGCGATGCCGTTTCCGGAGACCCCTCGGAAAAGAGATGCGCCCGCGTTTGTAGGATAACTTCTTACAGGATCATATAAAGTGAAAAATTACGTGTTTTAGTTATACCTTAACTTAGAACTTGGACGAAGGAAAAAAAAACTAAAAATTTTACAATATTTTTTGTCGAATATTTGTAATCAAAAAAAAAAAAAATCTTTCGAACAAGTCATTAAGAATAAGAATTGTATCTTAAAGACCTATGTAAAATTTCATGAAAATTGAGTAGTTCTCGAGAAATCCCGCCAACCGATTATTTTTTATATATATTTTTTCGGTAGGGAAT
>NW_017535830.1:41011-49623 GCF_001853355.1 Bactrocera latifrons | reverse complement strand
TTTTGATTTATTTATATCTTTCAATTTTTTCATAAATTTATACCAATACATTTTCTATAAATACGTCCAGAAGTAAAAATTATTTCACTATGCCTTGCAACATAAAAGTCGAATTTGGTAATTTTTCTGCGTTGTTAACTAAAATGCCTGCCCTGCGTTAAATCTAACGATGCCAAGTTCGTGATCAAAACAAATTTAACCCTGAGTTGAACCTTAAATCAATTGACTGCATTGAATGGATAGATATTATATCAGTATGACAATGCTGTTCATTTAAACACCGTTTACTATAGTGAACGGAAAAAGTTGTCAGGCTCTGTGAAAAATTTAATTAAATTTTGACTAGCAAATGAACAGATTGCGGTATTCGCCGTTGTCAATGCGCAAAGAATCATAAATCTTCCGCAGAACCTTGCTCTCGAAAACTCGTTACGCCGACTCTTCAGATGTTGTAATCGTCTATCCATATAGTAAGACGGGGATGATGAGTGACTTGTAGAGTTTAGTTTTTGTTCGTCGAGAGAGGACTTTACTTCTGTTGGCAAAAGTTATTCTGCTTTCGATTTCGAGATAGAATTCATTGTTGGTGTTAATGCTGGTTACAAGATAGAGGAATTCTCCGACTTCGAAATAATGACTGTCCACAAAGACGTGATAGCCAAACCGTGAGTGCGACGACTGTTTGTTTGACGACAGGAGATATTTCTCTTGTCCGCTTTCACTACCAGTCCCCTTTGCTTTGCTTCCTTGTCTATTCCGGACAAATGTGACCTTACTCTTTGACATAATCGCCATCAAAATTATTGTTTTTATTGTATCAGTCTACCGGTATCAAAACGGTGAAGCTTCCAGGCCTTCATATTTACGACAAATTTTTTAAGAAATGTGTGTGTGTCCATATAGCACACCAAACAATGACTTTTGAGGATGTAACAGTGTTTCAACAGCGCCCATTTAATTAAAAGGGAGCTTCATCGCTGAACAAAATTTTGTTGTGAAAATCGGGATCGGTGGCCCTTTTGTTTTGGCCCCATTCACGGAACGTACGACATACTTGATGGTTGTTCGGGTTCAATTCTTATAACAGTTGGTTTTTCTAAGCCCGCAAACCAATATTCTTTCGCAGAGACTTCCACAAAGTGAATGTGCAAAGATCCAATTTTTACGCACGATTACCGATGGACTAATGCGGGTCTTCTTAGATACTCTGCTCACAGCATCTGAGGATGCGCAATATCGGCTAAAGTAAACGTGGTGCAAAATCGAACCATGGTTGCTGGAATAACCGACGCGCGAACCGAACCATTACTTTGGTATCAAATCAGCACGATTTGACAGCATTGTTCCGGAGAAAATCTGCTCATTATAAAATGGCAGACCAAACTAAATATAAGTCCAGTAACAGCTGTTGAAAAGACCAACTCCGAAAAGGTCTAAAAAACACCAGTTAGTTATTAGCTCCAGGCACCATATGAAGATTAAGCCTTTGGTGCATTGTTTCTCACTAGCAGTAGATATGAGTATATCGTGAACTTAATGATTGTCAATTTTAAAATTATAGATTACTAATGTATGGGGATGGAGCCTCGCAAAATAATTTAACAGAATTATAAGCGTTAGAAACCACTTGAAGGTTAAGCCCCCATAGCGCATTGTTTCGCATTAGCGACTGAGATAAAAAAACATTAAATTAAACACAGAATTGTGCTAAAGAAAAAGGTATATTTGCGCCTTAATGGCCATCGCTGAAGAAACGCTCAGCACAGCAACCGCTCACTGCTTAGAAGCACACACTTACAAAAACAAAATTGCTGAAATAAAATAAGAAAACAATTTGTTTTCTTAACAGCCAACCATTAAAAAGCAGTGGCGGCAGTGGAAAACTCCAAATGTGTGTTGAATGCGCCTCGCATTGGGACGCCAGCTTCCCCGCGCTCACAGGCCAACTCAGCAACGCTTGGCGCTCTCTCACAACGAAGCCACGATTTGGCAGGCAACAGCAGCTGTTTCAATTGCAATTTTCTTTCGCTTGCTGGTCAACAAGCAGTGCAAGCACCACAGAATGGCCAAGCGTTTCTGCAACGCAGTCATCGCGCGCGCACCCCAACGGTCACAACGTATCGCAGCGGTCAAGACGCGTTTGCGCACCACAAACGTTTATTTCGTCGACTTGGCGAACGCGACGCGGCTATTGTCAACGAAGCATTTTGCCGTTCGGCATAATCAGTGTGATTACTGTTATTAAAGTTGTTATTATTCGACTGTATTGTTTTGTGTGTGTTGTGTGTGCTTTTTGTTTTTTCCTCTGTCAGTTATAGCAATGCGATTTGGCGCTCGGAAGGCGAACGCGCCGCGCCGCGCCATACTTTTGGTCCGCCTGTGGCGACGCGTTGATTAAGCGCGTATCAATGAAAATCTGAGATGCAATGTGTTTGGTATTTTTTTTGCTGTTGCTACAATTATTGGTGTTGTTGTTGTTGTTTGCGCGTTGATTGTGTTATAAATAGAAGTACGATTGCTCATTAAAACTGTAGTAAAATAAAAGTAATTAATTTGCCATTTAACGCAACTGTTGTTTTATAAGGAAGTCGTCGTCGCGCGCTTGGTGAATGTGGATTTCGTTGGCGACGCGCGCTCGTAATTTTGCAAAGTGTTTGCCATTGAAAGTAGCTCTTTAATCGCCAGCACACACAGTTCGATTGCATTTGGCAAATGTCGAAGGTCAATTTTATGTGAATGCATACGGCGCGGTGGCCACGCGTCGTCTAACGGTATTATCGTGCGCGCTTTTTTCCTGCTTTTGCACTATGCAGGCGCACGCGCTCACAAGCGCATTATAATTAACGTGAATTTGTGTGTGTGTGTCTGTGCCACTTTGGTTGGTTGCGTCAATTGTAACAGCGCCGTTTGCCGCAACAACAATCGCCTGACAGCGCCAATCAAATTGTCGTTGGAGTGGACAAAAACACTGCTTTGCACACAAAGTGCAACTAAAGTTATTGCTGTTGCTATTATTGCTTGTTATTTGCAGAAATTTACTACACTCGGAAAATGCACGCGTCTACACTCACGTACATACTAATGCCACTGTGACTCGTATGTGCGCGCGCGCTTGATTGTTTACTTTTTCACGCGTCATTTCTTCGCGTTTGTTTGCTTTGCGTGCTCATGCAAGATACTTAAAAAAGATACTACTAACTATTACACTATATACACTTATGTACTTAGAATTTCCACATTTGCCACCAGACAACACTTAACCGATTGCTCCGACGCACCCACCCGCACATGCAATCAGCCATTATCTCCGTTAGTGCCCATCATTGCGCTCAGTTGATTTTAGGTGAGCGCGGCGCTGGCGCGCGACAAATTTTTCCACATTGTATTACATAAATACCAACAAAACGCTTAGCGCATTTCGTTCTACAATGTATGGGCGCACTGTGTGGCAAATGGCATTAAATATCGGTAAAAACTAGATTCATTGTGACTTGAGGGAATTCAGCTTAATTCCGATCTACTATTAATTCTCAGACGATGGATCTATGGGACTCTCACGAAACTAATAGCTCCTCTCTCTCCATGAAACTAATAGCTCTTATAAGGGTTGAGGCTAAAGATTTTGGAGGACGCAACTTGTCAAAGTTTCAGGGAGCAAGTTGAAGTGGAAGCATCGCGACATTTTCTTTTCCACAGTCCAGTCTTCGACAGACTAAGTTGCACTGCTACGAATTCCCCGGGAGAAGAGATTAAATGGCTCAATAAATTTGTGTCTAACTGCAGGCGTTTTGTAGATATGCGACGGACTTTTTGATCCAAACCTAAGAGTTCCGGGCATCACAATGGACCTAACCTACTATTAATTGAGAGTTGTGAGATGATCTCTACGAAAAATGTTTGACTTAAAGCTGGACCATCTACCTGGTCTTTCCTCTTCCTCTGCTTCCCCTGGCAGGTAATGCATCGAATACACTCAGAGTTGGAGTGTTCATGCATTCGAAAGACATGACCTAGCCAGCGCAACCGATTTCTCTCAAACCGCTGAACTATGTCAAGATCGTATGTCTCGCTTCATTGATTGCGGTATTTGGCTTTGCCAATGCGCAAAGGACCATACATTTTCCGAAGAAACTTTCTCTCGAAAACTCGTAACGCCAAAACCCAGCGCACAATCCTGGTAGGGCTGATTCGCCTTGTCATTTTAGCTCGCATTCAAACGGATATTTTTTGGCTATCCAGAGGTTACTAGGTCTAACACCGGCAGTCGTGTGCTGCTTGAGCCATATGTAAAAGAATCGGTTCTGGCCAACCAAGTAAATGGCACTCAAAGAACTTTCCTCACTTGCGAGTACTTCTGCACATGACCACATCCTTCAATAATGTCTCCAGAGGTGTTTTCAGTTTTATTAGAAATTTCCTCCAAATCGCTTCTGAAGTAACGAGTCTAATAACGTATTTATCCCAAATATCTTAAGTGGAAGTTATTGAGGACTGCCATTCCACGTGAATTCTATGTGACCAGGATGTATTACTTCACATTAAACCTATTTAGTATTGTATTCAGTATTCTTTCTAAGCAACGCCATTCCATAGTGAGATATTTAAGCGTATTACATATGCGCTAGTTCCTGTAAAAACCTCGGATTCATATCACAACCCCTTTATTCTTTCCGTTCCATATCTTTAGTCCGGATTTTTAAAGTTCTCTGTCCCCTTTGTCGGGTTGTCCCTCTCTCTCTCTCTCATTTATCTAAATAGTTTCAGTGTCTATCGCCTCATATGATACCAAACCATAATAATTCACGTAGTAGTTCATACTACAAGTATTACATAATTATATAAAAAACTTTAGTCCTGATCTTTTCTTCGTAACTTCTTCTTTTTTTTCAACTTCTTCCTCAGTATTCCATTTATTTGCTTTTTTCTTGTTCTGATGTGAAATCAGTTGGTTCTAAGTATATTTCTTATGACTAATAATCGTAACTCTATAACTTCATGTAATTTCTGCCCCGAAAGATGAGTTTAAGGTACTATATTTTTCCCACGTCATTATTGTGATATGATATTAGTAAAGTTCAGAACTTCCCATAACTTCAATTATGGGGATTATCTGTTTGATGAGCATAAATTTAAAGGTATACGGTGGTTTTTGTGGTTTAAGGAAATTAAGGAAATAAGATTAAAAAGAAATGACTAATTATATGACTTCCGATAAAATTCACAGAAAGGCACTTTCAGAGCCATTAGCTTTGAGCGATCTTCGATCATGAAGCTCATTGGTTGACTAAAAATAATTATGTATGTGTATAAAATGCGGTTAAATATATGGTTTTATTATTTTTAGATACTTGTAGGCGCCCAAAAACGTCAATAAAATTTAAGATAGAAAATTTAAATGAATAAGAAAATTTAAATTAGCTACATTTGGAATTCTTGGACGGTGGCCATATTTATATAATATTTTTATGTCGTATAATAATTGTTTTTATTGAAATTGTATAATTATTATTGATTTTTGCATATAATTATTACTCTTTTTTGTTTCGATATTTTTTTTTTATTAATATATTTTTTTTTTTTTTTTGGTTTGGAGAAGATCTGCTTTTTGTTTCGAATATTTTATTTTAATTTTTGTTCGATATTTTTTGACAATGAAACCAAAACATTTGTGTAAACATAAAAAATAAACTACATGAACACACTTTACGGAAGACACCTTAAGGCCATTATGTGCAAAAAACACAATAAAACATATTTCTGAAGAGAGTAGAGGAATTGCAGAATTCACTGAGGTATTACATAAAACATTATGATTGTTATTATATAACTGTAAATTCGGTATTTTCGGATAAATTAAGTGGAACATTCGTCAACAATGTTGCCAGATTTTTTTTTCAACCTACCTGTGCTAAAGTTCAGATAATGCTTATCTAGAAAATGACCTTCTTTAAAGTATTTTTCTGTTTCCATACTTCATCACAAACTGAAAAATCTACAATGACTCAGTATATTATACACATGAACGTCTCATTCCAATGATATCAGAATCAATATTAAATTTATGATAATATTTTCTTTTTAGGTCAAAGTGAATATATGAAATCTAGTTTTTCTACGCCAATAAGGAAGGAGAAGTTATTCATAGAGCTAAAAGTGCTTTAAATATCTGCTGAAAAAATTAGCGCTTCTAAAACAATATTTTATATGATAATATCGAAATTTATATTTCAAAAAATGACTGAACACAAATAGCGTTTTTTGAATAGATTATTCATAAATCGGCTTAATTTAAAAGAAAGATTCTGACTAAAAAAGGAAATTTAATGCAGGGAAAGTGTTACATTTCTACCAGGCCCACTTATGTATGAACATTTGCCTCTTATCTTGTTTCTATATAGAAATTAAAATATTATTTGTATAGTTGAAGGCACTATGACAACACTATTCATGGGAATGATACTTCCATTGACTAATAAAGAAAGTTACCACAGATTTTATGAATTGATATCTCCATAATTTTAAAAGCAGAGAAATTTTGCATTAGTTCTAATTCTTCTTTTTTATTGGCGTAGACACCGCTTACACGGTTATAGCCGAGTTTAATTCGCCTTTATTATAGGGATCTAACCGGACTTGACAATGTTCCAGTGGCCGGACACGGAAGTTATTTTAGTAAAATTTCGTTCAAATTATATGTGATAAACGGACAAGACTCCATAAAATGTGTCTATAAAATTTTTTACAATTTATAGTAATTATATTATATGTAAAATATTCACAGCAAGTAAACCGAGTTGCGCTTGGACCCTACGTTCCGAAGTGACTCTATGGAAATTTATTGCAATTCCTCCTACCTGATATAATATATATATAAATATAGTGCTGAGTTGCAGCTTCTGGCTCTAAAGATAGATTTTGAACCTATTTTTGCCACGCCCATATGTGGATGCTCCGTTAGCCGGATCAAAACATTGCGCCGGTGGGTGTCCAATATGAGGAATTTCACGGTATAATTTTACCATTTAATCCTTCCATTAGAAGTTTCATTTCTAAGACCTAATTATTGCTTAAGAGAAAATTATATAGTTGTATACAACATATTTTATGTCAAATTATAAATGTTAGCTCCGATTTAGAGAATCTCTGATTTTTTGAATACCTTTCCGACCCGAATGGCAGATAACCCTTCTAATATCGGAAATATTCACTTACCAATAAAATAATCTAGAAAGATATTCTTTACATAGAAATTACTGAAATAAAAAAATTAATTGTCAACACGATTCGTCTCAGTCATTCCTTGGTAAGGTGATGCAAAGTTCAGGGGCTCAGAAGAGATTTAATTTTGTTCAAATTAATCGAGAACAATTTTTCTTTACAAAATTGATCGAGTGCGATATAATTACACTCGACTGACGAAACAGCATCTATGAGTATGGTCAGAGTAGAGAGTGTGATATATTGACAGATAACAATAGTTTTTTCAAAATTTTTTATATTTTTTTTTGTTTTTTATTTTTAACCCTGTTTTTTTTCAATATCGTTACTCATCTTCAATTATTATCTAACCGCACAGCATTTGGAAAAATTTCATTTCAAACTTTTTTTACTTTCTTTGCTCGCTTACATAAATAAATATCTGTTTGGGTTCAAACTAACTGTTCGAGGTGAAAACCAGTAACCCGATTAAATACAGTTATTTCGCGCTTCAAATGAAAAGTGAGCGAGTCATAAAATTTTATACAAATTATTTACATACTAAATTTTGTGCAAGGAGAATTTTTTACACTCACAAGTTTAGGAGTTTCGCTTCCGAGCGTGTTGTAACTCGGCACACTGTACAAATGATAGTAACAACAGCAACAACGCGAGCGAGGTGCTGTCGCAGCTGCTGCTGCTACTGCTCATCGCTTCTTATCAAGAATTACACTGCACATGCACTGTTACAACTGCTATTGACAACAACAACATTTGAGTCTTGTAAGAATAACAAGTAATGCCACTTCGGTGTACAAACTCACGGCCACTTGATGCTTTAAGCCCAGTGCAAACGCTTGGCATTTGGTGAGCGCCATACAGCAACAACACCAACAGCTGACTGTGGCTGGCTGTTTGTCTGTATATATGTATGTGTGTGAGTGTGTGTTAACGCATCTCTTCCTTCATCTTTATCACCGTTTGATATCAGCAGCGAATTCAGCGTTTTGTTGAAATCATCGCGCATTGAAATCTTCATTGAATCAGTTAGTCAGTCGCTAAACAAAAGGCCAAGTTAATAGTAGTAGACAATCGTCAGCGCGCGCCCTACGGTTTCTGTTTGCTACTTCGCGTTTGTCGACGAGATTCTTGGCAATCGTTGTGTGCTGTATGTAACGTGTAATAAACGCGCGGGCGTGCGCCTTCTTCGCTTTTCGGTTTTGGCTTGTTTATCTTTTTTATTCTTGACATACAAGAGCAAAATGTTAATCAATAGCTGTTCTGTTTGCTGATTAAGATTGAGTGTGTTTATATTAAAAATTTTTTTTGAAGATATACGCGTCAAATTTATTGTTCATTCAGTGATACGAAATGAAAAAACATAAGAATTAGAGAAAAATAATATATAATTGACA